>NC_091937.1:10774607-11074607 GCF_041260155.1 Ptychodera flava
TCGTGAAATGCATTCGCTTTTGAATCGGATTCCCTGGATTACCTTTGAAGCTCAACTCATTTGAACTAAACTGCTTTCGACTTGCTTGAAACTCATTTTTGAGCTGAGCGCATTCGTGTCGAGGCACAGTCCGTGGGGGAGGGGGACTTGATTGGGGCAAACCATTTTTGAATTGGTCCACTGCATGCTGCATTCGATTTAAATGAAGGCACTTTTGAGTTGAGGAAACCATACGTGAATTTGAGTTCTATCTTATTCTATCTTGACTCTGATTTTACTTCAAGTTGACTACGTGCCAGAATGTGGTTCATGATAAAGCAACCCACCTGTAAAGTGACTAACTTTTTCCAGACAATATAAGACGTCTGTGAAGACCTCTAAGTGGTCCCTGACTTCAAAGTGGTCCCCGTAGTTGTAACTGAACTGAAATTTTACGCAGTCCAGGGATTTTTCCATTCCTATATTTGCATAAAGTTGTTCAACTTTGTAACATTGCCAATACTAATCTGTTATTTTGGTCCTTTTTGATATATGCGCTCACTTTATTACTTTTTCAAAATCCCGACGCATTTTACCAGCCCAAACTGCGCGTCCAATTTTTTCACCTGGTTAGGGTGTCTCATATTAGCATCATGGGAGATTGCGCTGCACACAGCACGGTCGAGACCAGCGACCCACCGATCACTGTACAGATATGCGGATGTCCATATGGCCTAGAAGTTTACTGAGTGAGTACCAGCTCAAACAGTCATTAATTTCAATCTTGTTGCTCGACGTTATATTTCATACTCGCATACAGGCGTTCTGTTTACTGGGTAGCTCTGCATGGCAGGGCTGTGTGTTACCGGCGTTATACGGCCTCCCACCACATGTGTTGGGAGGTCGTATAAACTAAACGCCGCGCCGCTAACACACAGCCCTGCCATGGCCATGCAGAGCTATTTACTGGGCAGTTTGTTTTATGCTACGTTCCGACCATGGTTCCGACGTTCTGTTCCGTAGACTTTTACGGAACAGAACATCGGAACGTAGCATAAACTACACTTATACAAACTATCCAGTAAACAGAACGCCTGTGTGCGAGTGCTGATTGTCTTCGTCCAAAATCAAATTACACTGTGAACTTACACAGAAACATCGCACATTGAATGATGGCCCTGCGTACGATGCTGTGTGTTTCCGGCATTATATAACGCAGAGCTAGAACTGCTGTACTCTCTCGGGGGGGGGGGGGGGGGGGGGGGGGGGGGGAGTACTTGTTCAGAGAAGTGGTAGATGTGTGCGGCCGCAGGTATAAAACCCAGGGCCCATTTTAGACCTAAAATCTCGTTGTTTTAGGACCCCATTTTAGACCTTTATGACCTTTGACCCAGGTCAACAGTCATAGCGTCAACATTTTTAAAACGGAAAAAGCAAGTATTTGCCCCGGCAAAGCCTACCACTGTAAGCTTATACTGCGTTTAGAGCTATTTTGTTGCTGGCCAAGCCATGATTCCGAAAAATCATGAGGAAATACTAACAAATTTTGTGAAAGAAAATGCCTTTCACTCTCACCAAATTTTGGTCCAGCTTCTGCAAATTATCAGTTATCTGCAGTTACAGTCTGAGTGGTATTTTTTTTTTAAATTACAATTCACAAACAACCTCGCTGTTTGTCTGTAAAGCAATACTACTTCATATGGCCATGGTCGACCTGAACAATACTAGGAGCAGTAGAGCCACTTTGTTTGGGTATTTTCTATTGGGCAAAATCTGCCATATGTAGAGTTCTGACAAATCAGTGACAATGTTTTAAAACAAAGTCCATATTTACTTTAAGCCAGGGGGTCTCTGTAATGGTTCCCCTGCCACAGAAAAGATATCCATGCTTATTGAGTGCAGCTCAGAACCCTGCTAGCGAGATGGGAACAGACTTAAAATTTGTTCTTGTGTGGCACTCAAACTTCAACCCCATTTTAGACCATTTACAGTGGAATTCACCCCCCCCCCACCCCACCCCCCCCATTTTGGACCACGTTGCTGAAATACCCACCCCATTGGGCGGCGCATATACATATTGGCAAGTAATGGAAGTGAACCCCCCCCCCCCACTGCTCTTTGACAACTTAGATTTTTTTTACCTGTCCGTGGTATTTTGGGGGAAGGGTTTTAAACACAGTTTGTCAGGGATTTATGATGATACTTGAAAGAATAGAAATATACTCCAACACCCGACCCTGGCCCACTAAGCCCCAAGGCTGTATCATGCACGCACAGGAAAGCAAATTTAGCACTTGGAGGCAGCCATATTGTCTAGTTTCCATGTGTTGAGTTCGTACTCTACATGCCTTGACATTGTTTTCCTTGTAACTTAGGTCATTTCACATCATTGGTACAACGTACATTTCAGTGACTTTGAATGACAAAGTTCTTTTACGTCAAGGACTGTGTCATCAGTCTTAACTGATGTCTATAGCTGTAAATTCAAGCTGACAATCTAAACTGAATACAGCATGATTGTGCTCATGGAATTTGTGTCCATACACTTTTGTAATATATTATGGTTTCAGTCGGATTTGAACTCACAACATGTAGCACCAGTCACCTAGCGCAGAAGCCATAGACAAAACAGCTGAGCCAAATCCCCAATCTCAGCCTCATGTGTGTTCAGCACACAATTTGAGTCTTTACGGTTACACCTATAGTGTACTCATTTATGTATTTTGTTATGTCTCCATTTCAATACTTACTGTAGTCATAATTTTACATATGTGCTTATAATGAACAGACCTGCTTTGAGTCGGTTTTTAGCTCATATTTGGTGTGTATATAATTAACCAAAAAGATATTATATTTGTGTTTCTTTCTTAACTTGCATACATTTTATCTTCTGATAATGATGACTGGATTGATTTGCTTACTGGTAATAAATTTTTCAATTTTAATCTCTCCAGATAACAGAGTTCTTGGAAATGATGTGGAAAGATCAGAGTTATCACTGCTTGCTGATTTGGACCATGCCTACACGTTTTAACAGGCTGAATAATAAACTGGTGACGTACTCAAAAATTGGCGACCAACAGAAAAGTAAAAAAAAACCCAGTATTTCCACGCACATACACACCATGATCATACCAGAAACAAGCGTGATGACATTTACTTAATGCACAACTCACGAATGCCAACTATTTGTTGTAATCTTTATTTTCCTGTCATATGATTATTAGTCCTCAAGGACACCGTCCGGGGGGACTTATAGGTTTGGTCATGTCCGTGCGTGCGTGCGTCCGTCCGTGTGTCCGTCCGTCCATTCACGCAGATATCTCAGAGACGCCTGGAGCGATTTTGTTCAAACTTGGTACAAGGATAGTACCCTACCTCATACAGATGCACGTCAATTTGTTTCACAATGTGATCAAATTTGGCCGTGTTAGAGGACTTTTTAGTTTACACCTCCATAGACTCCCATGTATAAGGCAGCTCTCCATAGACTCCCATATAAAGCCAATGTATAAGGCCAAGAAAATAAAATTTAGTTTCTCATCGTATTCATATTGCAAAAAGGATGCAGTGACACAGTTTTTAGTCCCCACAGATAAAGTCCAGGGGGCTATAGATTGGGACATATCCGTCCGTGAGTCCATCCGTTCACCCATCCGTTCACGCAGATATCTCAGACACTTTGACAAAATGTCACGTGACCTTGATGACCTTTGACGTCAAATATACATATTTGTCCATAACTCAGTAACCACAAGTGCTAAACCTTTCATATATGGTATGATAGGACACCTTATGACGCCACATATTGTACCTCATTAATTATGTGCATATCTAATTTTGAGCGAGCCAATAGAGCTAGAGGTCTGATTTTTAGTCCCCATGGACACCATTCGGGGGGACTTATAGGTTTGGTCATGTCCGTGCGTGCGTGCGTGCGTGCGTGCGTCCGTCCGTCCGTCCGTCCGTTCACGCAGATATCTCAGAGATGCTTGGAGCCATTTCATTCAAACTTGGTACAAGGATTACTTCATATGTCATACAGATGCACGTCAATTTGTTTTCTGATACGATCCAATATGGCCGCCAGGCGGCCATTTTATTGCGATTTTTTCATGTACAGAGCCATAACTCAGACATGTTTCAACCGATTTTATTCAAAAAGGTGCAAGGACTTTGACCAATGTCATAGGTATGCACGTCAATTTGTTTTGTGATACGATTCAATATGGCCGCCAGGCGGCCATTTTGTTACGATTTTTTCATGTACAGAGCCATAACTCAGGCATATCTCAACCGATTTTATTCAAACTTTGTATAAGGACATGACTTATGTCATGCATATTCACGTTGATCTGTTTTGTGACACAATTCAATATGGCCGCCAGGCGGCCATTTTATTTCGATTTTTTCCATGTACAGAGCCATAACTCAGGCATGTTTCAAATGATTTTATTTAAAGTTTGTACAAGGACATTGACTAATGTCATAGATATGCACGTCAATTTGTTTTGTGATACGATCCAATATGGCCGCCAGGTGGCCAATTGTTACGATTTTTTTCATGTACAGAGCCATAACTCAGGCATATCTCAACAGATTTTATTCAGACTTGGTACAAGGACATTGATCTATGTCATATATATGCACGTCGATTTGTTTTGTGATACGATCCAATATGGCCGCCAGGCGGCCATTTTATTACGATTTTTTCATGTACAGAGCCATAAATCAGACATGTTTCAACCGATTTTATTCAAAGTTGGTACAAGGACATTGACCGATGTCATAGATTTGCATGTCGATTTGTTTTGTGATACGATCCAATATGGCCGTCAGGCGGCCATTTTATTACAATTTTTTCATATACAGAGCCAAAACTCAGACATGTTTCAACCAATTTTATTCAACGTTGGTACAAGGACATTGACCTATGTCATACATATGTACGTCGATTTGTTATGTGATACGATCCAATATGGCTGCATTGCGGCCATTTTGTTAAGATTTTTTCATGTACAGAGCCATGATACTCTCAGGCATATCTCAACCGATTTTATTCAAAGTTGGTACAAGGACATTAACCTATGTCATACATATGTATGTCAATTTGTTTCATGATATGATCCAATATGGCTGCATGGCAGCCATTTTGTTACAATTTTTTCGTGTCCTTAGCCAAAACTTGGGCATGTCTCAACTAATTTTATTCATCGATTTATTCATTGTACAAGGACATTGACCTATGTCATACATATGCACATTGATTTGTTTTATGATACAATCCAATATGGGCGCCGTGTGGCCATTTTTTTTCTGATTTTTTCATGTCCGGAACCATAACTCAGACATGTATCAAGCAAATTTATACAAAGTTGGTACAAGGAAATTGACTTATTTATACATATGTATGTCGATTGGTTTCACGAGATGGTCCAATATGGCCACATGGTAGCAATTTTGTTATGGTTTTTCATGTCGAGAGCCATAACTCTGGCAAGTCTCAACTGATCTTATTCAAAGTTGGTACATGTACATTGACTTACGTCATACATATACATGTTGATTTTTTAAACAGTAAGATCAAATATCGCTGCATGGCGGTGATTTTGTTACAATTTTCAAACGTACAGAGCCATAACTCAGACATATTTCCACCAGTATCATTCAAAGTTGGTACAAGGACATTGACCTATTTCATACATATGTTCGTCAATTTGTTTCACGTCATGTAGCAGTAACATGTCAAGTATTGAAATTTCATAAGTAGGCTGATATGTCCAGAAATACGTGCTGCATCAAATTCATGAAACTTTATACAGATGTTAACTGATGTTAAGCTCACATTGCTTTAACATTGAAAAAGACATTTATCAGTGTCATTTTAATTAATTTGTAATTGCATAAGTAATGAACTTTCCTAATTTGGGTGATATAGCCACAAATTAATACAACGTCAAATGTGATGAAACTTGATACAGATGTTGATCTCATAGTGTTGTAAATACTGCATCAAACTTTATGAAATATGGTACCAGTGATAATCTGTCAAGTGTTAGAATTGTATGCAAAAATGTTTTGCAACATCCTGTTGATTAATTTGTAGTTGACTCATTTTCTGAACTTTAGGATGGTGGCCTACATTGGTTTTATGTTTTCATCACCATGGAACTCATTCTTGGCCAATGAGCGCCATCTGTATCAAAGTATTTTTATCACAGACCTAATTAATGAAGAGGACTCTATCCTCTCTGAGGACCTGTAATCAAAGTACCCATTAACAAGTGGGGACTGTGTCATCAACGATGACTTGTTCTGGTTGTACTGTGCAGAAATCATTGCCATAACATCAACGTAGAATTTTCCTCCACTGAACAGATAGAAACAACATTTATTGTTGATCATTGGTAACCCATACTGGTATATACCAATTCTGATCAAATTTGAGCGACACCATATAATTGCGGTATTTTTTCTGAAACCACTCATCTGATTATTTTGAAAGTTGGTATACATGTTCCTCAGGATGACCTCAGTCAAGTTTATACAAATTGAATTGAAATTTTCATATTTGTAATTTTAGGGCAATTTTCCGAATTTTTGGTCAAAAATTTTTTTATTCAAAAACAACAAATCTGATAGCTTTGATATTTAGTATACAGGTTCCTCAGGTTGATGAAAATCAGTTTTATGAATATTGTGAAGATATCTCGAATTTTGTATTTTTGCTGACTTTTTTGTTATTTTTCTCATTGTAAGTAAAATTTCATCTTTTCAGAAACCGCTAGCCCAATTGCTCTCAAATTTGGATTGGATGTTTACAAGGGTGTTACCCTTCTAATTGTTGAAGTTACGACAAAATTTGAAATATTACTGTTTTGGAGCAATTTTTGTCATTTTTGGTCAAAAAATCTTAAAAAATATTTTATTTTTAAAGCTCTTGGACAGACAACTTGTTCTCAAAATTACTTGTCTGATAGCTTTGTAATGTGGTACGATAAATATTTTGTAAAGTAAATATTTTGATTGGTTTGAAATTTGTTTTTAATGTATCTAGAGGCAACCTCAGTTGAGTGTCTTGAAATTTTTGGTGAATATTTTCATATAGGCATTTTTGCGCAACTTTTCCCATATTTGGTCAAAAATCATTTTTTCTGAAATCCCTCTTCCAATGGCTATGAAACTTTGTATGCATGTTGCCAAGGGTAAACATAGTTAAGTATACACACTGTGGCCTGCCTCATCAAATCAAATGAGAGCCAAGTGTCATTGATGGTATGTTTTCCATTATTGATCAAAAAATCTCTTTCTCTAAACACTTAGACTACTCATCTCATACCACTGGCTGACTTGTTCTCAGGGATAATCTTACTGTGATGTTCAAATTATAATAATATTTTCAATTTTGTATTAGTGGTAATGCAGCTTTTTTGACATTTTTTGAAATGTGCTATCAAAGGTATCTATCTTCATAAACATATGTGTCACAAAAAGCTATTCTCTACATAGCACAACAGGACTGTATTGGCCTTTAGGTAATGTGCTTTTATTTTTGTGAAATTGATGCCCTTTATCTCATTTTTCCGGTTATTGAAAGTACTTATATTACTTTATAGAGAAAAACTGCTCTTGTGCTTTACTCTACTGTTAAATTTATGTACAGTTAAATAAAGATTTTTTTGGCTAAATAATGCTCAACGTCCATTTGTATGTGTGTATGAGATTGAGTTTATAGAACAGAGTTACTACTTGTAGGATTATTCTACATTTCTACTGATTTATCACGCATTTGGTATTGTATTGAAAAAATACATATGACATCAAAATGTCTGTAAAGGTGTCCACGGAAATTCCACTTGATTACATGTTCCATCAGCTATGTTCAGCTTCTTTAAAGGCGCCCTTCTCAATCCCTGGTTCTCGCATTAGCGAATGTGTCAACAGCCCATTAACAGTTTGTCATTCTTTTTTTTTCCATTGAATATTTTATCAAGGAAATAATATTTATATTAGATAAATCTGATAATTGAGTGGGGGCTTTAAGGAAAATTAAAAAGAATTGTTGACTTGAAAAATGTAACATGCCAGCTGTGAAGTATCAGGTATAATAGGCCTATAGTACACTTCCTTGGAATTTTCTCAACTTTTAGTATTGAATAAAGAAAATCAATTTGACTCCAAAAGTGTCCTTTTGACTTCAAAGTGGTCCCCGAAAACTTGGGATGATTTTACGGTCTCTCTGCTGTATTCCACATCGTTTAAGTTAAAGAGAGAATGTGTTGACTTGAAAAATGTAACATGCGACCTGTGAGGTATCAGGTGTTAATAAAACTATAGTACACTTCCTTTTTTGTCCAACTTTTAATATTGCATAAAGAAAATCAGTTTGGCTCCAAAAGTGTCCTTTTGACTTCAAAGTGGTCCCCGGGAATTTCGAATGATTGTACACTCTGTCTGTTTATTCAACTTCTTTTGTGTAATTGAAGCAATGTTCTAACTTGAAAAATGGAACATGCGACCTGTGAGGTATCAGGTATTAGTAGGACTATAGCACACTTCCTTGGATATTTGTCAACTTTTAGTATTGAAAAGAAAATCAGTTTGACTCCAAAAGTGTCCTTTTGACTTCAAAGTGGTCCCCGGGAAAATCGAATGATTGTACACTCTGTCTGCTTTATTCAACTTCTTTTGCGTAATTGAAGCAATGTTCTAACTTGAAAAATGTAACATGTGACCTATGAAGTATCAGTTATTAATAGGACTATAGTACACTTCCTTGGATATTTGTCAACTTTTAGTATTGCTTAAAGAAAATCAGTTTGACTCCAAAAGTGTCCTTTTGACTTCAAAGTGGTCCTCGAAAACGTGGGATGATTTTACGGTCTCTCTGCTGTATTCAACATCGTTTATGTTAAAGAAAGAATGTAATGACTTGAAAAATGTAACATGCGACCTATGAAGTATCAGTTATTAATAGGACTATAGTACACTTCCTTGGATATTTGTCAACTTTTAGTATTGCTTAAAGAAAATCAGTTTGACTCCAAAAGTGTCCTTTTGACTTCAAAGTGGTCCTCGAAAACGTGGGATGATCTTACGGTCTCTCTGCTGTATTCAACATCGTTTAAGTTAAAGAGAGAATGTGTTGACTTGAAAAATGTAACATGCGACCTGTGAAGTATCAGGTATTAATAAAACTATAGTACACTTCTTCGATTTTGTCCAACTTTTGGTATTGAATAAAGAAAATCAGTTTGACTCCAAAAGTGTCCTTTTGACTTCAAAGTGGTCCTCGAAAACGTGGGATGATTTTACGGTCTCTCTGCTGTATTCAACATCGTTTATGTTAAAGAGAGAATGTGTTGACTTGAAAAATGTAACATGCGACCTGTGAGGTATCAGGTATTAGTAGGAGTATAGCACACTTCCTTGGATATTTGTCAACTTTTAGTATTGAATAAAGAAAATCAGTTTGACTCCAAAAGCGTCCTTTTGACTTCAAAGTGGTCCCCAAAATCTCGGGATAATTTTACCCTCTCTCTGCTGTATTCATCATCGTTTATGATATTGAAAGAATGTGATGACTTGAAAAATGTAACATGCGACCTGTGAGGTATCAGGAATTAATAAAACTATAGTACACTTCCTTTTTTTGTCCAACTTTTAATATTGCATAAGGAAAATCAGTTTGGCTCCAAAAGTGTCCTTTTGACTTCAAAGTGGTCCCCGGGAAATTCGAATGATTGTACACTCTGTCTGCTTTATTCAACTTCTTTTGCGTAATTGAAGCAATGTTCTAACTTGAAAAATGGAACATGCGACCTGTGAGGTATCAGGTATTAGTAGGACTATAGCACACTTCCTTGGATATTTGTCAACTTTTAGTATTGAATAAAGAAAATCAATTTGACTCCAAAAGTGTCCTTTTGACTTCAAAGTGGTCCTCGAAAACTTGGGATGATTTTACGGTCTCTCTGCTGTATTCCACATCTTTTTAGTTAAAGAGAGAATGTGTTGACTTGAAAAATGTAACATGCGACCTGTGAGGTATCAGGTGTTAATAAAACTATAGTACACTTCCTTTTTTGTCCAACTTTTAATATTGCATAAAGAAAATCAGTTTGGCTCCAAAAGTGTCCTTTTGACTTCAAAGTGGTCCCCGGAATTTCGAATGATTGTACACTCTGTCTGCTTTATTCAACTTCTTTTGTGTAATTGAAGCAATGTTCTAACTTGAAAAATGGAACATGCGACCTGTGAGGTATCAGGTATAATAGGACTATAGCACACTTCCTTGGATATTTGTCAACTTTTAGTATTGAATAAAGAAAATCAATTTGACTCCAAAAGTGTCCTTTTGACTTCAAACTGGTCCCCGAAAACTTGGGATGATTTTACGGTCTCTCTGCTGTATTCCACATCGTTTAAGTTAAAGAGAGAATGTGTTGACTTGAAAAATGTAACATGCGACCTGTGAGGTATCAGGTGTTAATAAAACTATAGTACACTTCCTTTTTTGTCCAACTTTAATATTGCATAAGAAAATCAGTTTGGCTCCAAAGTGTCCTTTTGACTTCAAAGTGGTCCCCGGAATTTCGAATGATTGTACACTCTGTCTGCTTTATTCAACTTCTTTTGCGTAATTGAAGCAATGTTCTAACTTGAAAAATGGAACATGCGACCTGTGAGGTATCAGGTATTAGTAGGACTATAGCACACTTCCTTGGATATTTGTCAACTTTTAGTATTGAATAAAGAAAATCAATTTGACTCCAAAAGTGTCCTTTTGACTTCAAAGTGGTCCTCGAAAACTTGGGATGATTTTACGGTCTCTCTGCTGTATTCCACATCGTTTAAGTTAAAGAGAGAATGTGTTGACTTGAAAAATGTAACATGCGACCTGTGAGGTATCAGGTGTTAATAAAACTATAGTACACTTCCTTTTTTGTCCAACTTTTAATATTGCATAAAGAAAATCAGTTTGGCTCCAAAAGTGTCCTTTTGACTTCAAAGTGGTCCCCGGGAATTTCGAATGATTGTACACTCTGTCTGCTTTATTCAACTTCTTTTGTGTAATTGAAGCAATGTTCTAACTTGAAAAATGGAACATGCGACCTGTGAGGTATCAGGTATTAGTAGGACTATAGCACACTTCCTTGGATATTTGTCAACTTTTAGTATTGAAAAGAAAATCAGTTTGACTCCAAAAGTGTCCTTTTGACTTCAAAGTGGTCCCCGGGAAATCGATTGATTGTACACTCTGTCTGCTTTTTTCAACTTCTTTTGTGTAATTGAAGCAATGTTCTAACTTGAAAAATGTAACATGCGACCTATGAAGTATCAGTTATTAATAGGACTATAGTACACTTCCTTGGATATTTGTCAACTTTTAGTATTGCTTAAAGAAAATCAGTTTGACTCCAAAAGTGTCCTTTTGACTTCAAAGTGGTCCTCGAAAACGTGGGATGATCTTACGGTCTCTCTGCTGTATTCATCATCGTTTATGTTATTGAAAGAATGTAATGACTTGAAAATGTAACATGCGACCCGTGAATTATCAGTTATTAATAGGACTAAAGTGCACTTCCTTTTTTGTCCAACATTTAGTATTGAATAAAGAAAATCGATTTGACTCCAAAAGCGTCCTTTTGACTTCAAAGTGGTCCCCAAAGTCTCGGGATAATTTTACGCTCCCTCTGCTGTATTCATCATCGTTTATGTTATTGAAAGAATGTGATGACTTGAAAAATGTAACATGCGACCTGTGAAGTATCAGGTATTAATAGGACTTTCGTACACTTCCTTTGAATTTTGTCAACTTTTAGTATTTGATCTTCACAATGACTTTGACTCCAAAAGTGTCCTTTTGACTTCAAAGTGGTCCCCGAAGACTTGGGATAATTTTACGCTCTCTCTGCTGTATTAATCATTGTTTTTGTTATTAAAAGAATGTGTTGACTTAAAAATGTAACATGTGACCTGTGAAGAATCGGGTATTAATAGGACTATAGTACACCTCTTTTGATTTTCGTCTACTTTTAGTATTGAATAAAGAAAATCAGTTTGACTCCAAAAGTGTCCTTTTGACTTCAAAGTGGTCCCCGAAGACTGGGATGATTTTACGCTTTCTCTGCTGTATTCATCATCGTTTATGTTATTGAAAGAATGTATAAAATGTAACAAGCGACCCGTGAATTATCAGTTATTAATAGGACTAAAGTGCACTTCATTTTTTGTCCAACATTTAGTATTGAATAAAGAAAGTCAATTTGACTCCAAAAGTGTCCTTTTGACTTCAAAGTGGTCCCCAAAGTCTCGGGATAATTTAAACTCTCTCTGCTGTATTCATCATCGTTTATGTTATTGAAAGAATGTGATGACTTGAAAAATGTAACATGCGACCTGTGAAGTATCAGGTATTAATAGGACTTTCGTACACTTCCTTTGAATTTTGTCAACTTTTAGTATTTGATCTTCACAATGACTTTGACTCCAAAAGTGTCCTTTTGACTTCAAAGTGGTCCCCGAAGACTTGGGATAATTTTACGCTCTCTCTGCTGTATTAATCATTGTTTTTGTTATTAAAAGAATGTGTTGACTTAAAAATGTAACATGTGACCTGTGAAGAATCGGGTATTAATAGGACTATAGTACACCTCTTTTGATTTTCGTCTACTTTTAGTATTGAATAAAGAAAATCAGTTTGACTCCAAAAGTGTCCTTTTGACTTCAAAGTGGTCCCCGAAGACTTGGGATGATTTTACGCTTTCTCTGCTGTATTCATCATCGTTTATGTTATTGAAAGAATGTATAAATGTAACAAGCGACCCGTGAATTATCAGTTATTAATAGGACTAAAGTGCACTTCATTTTTTGTCCAACATTTAGTATTGAATAAAGAAAGTCAATTTGACTCCAAAAGTGTCCTTTTGACTTCAAAGTGGTCCCCAAAGTCTCGGGATAATTTAAACTCTCTCTGCTGTATTCATCATCGTTTATGTTATTGAAAGAATGTGATGACTTGAAAAATGTAACATGCGACCTGTGAAGTATCAGGTATTAATAAGACAAGAGTACACTTCCTTTTTTTGTCCAACTTTTAGTATTGAATAAAGAAAATCAGTATGACTTCAAAATTGTCCTCTTGACTTCAAAGGTATCTCCTTGAAAATTTGGATAATTTTACGCTCCGTCTGCTGTATTCAACTTTTTAGGTAATGTATTACTTCAATCGCGTGACTTTCTATGGTACATAATGGATATTTTTTTTTTAAAATATAAAGAAAATTACCCACTCTTAAAAAATTTTCCTCGAGTCCTATTCATGTTTATTTCATATCTGTGCATTCGTAGCACGGTGCTGAGGCGTATAGATCGCATTCGTGTCAAGGAATACCGCTTCAGAACCGCTGCTAATCTGTCCATGGACCTTTTACGTAGTTTACTACGACACCAGTCAGTTTTTTAATTTACTTAGCAAAATAATGAAACAGCTTAGTCTTTGAATAAATGAACATGTACCTACTTTATCTCTGACTACCTATGACTCATCTCCTACTTCCGTTCATTATGTCGAATGTGGCAACATCTAATTTCAGCCGTTTTTAAGAGCCGTCGACTGTTTCTGCTCGGTTCTGAACTTTTGACAGATCAAAAGAATTCAATACGTTTTACGCGAGAGGGGTAACGTTGTAGAGTTCGTGGACGTTGGCTCACGGGAAAATGGTTGAAAATACATGTTTATATTATCGAGGTAGCTAACAGAAGTAGACAATGGGTCATGAACCGACCAGTGTTATAGTACCGGTCGAAGTAAACTACCAAAAATGTCTATGGGCTGGCTTGTGGCGATGAATTTTTGACCCGCAAGTGCGATTGATACGCCACAGCACTGCTGCAAATTGTATTTCATACCCGTTATGTATTTAAGAGCAGCGATTAGAATGACTTCCAAATGTCGATATGATTTCAAATGAGTCAATTTATAAATAAGTCATGATTGATATAGACACTAGCCCTCCCTATTGTTAATTCTATGCTCCGCCCTTATTTTGTTTATTTTTTCCAACTTTAGGTATTAAATACTAAAATAGCAGCTGATATTTCATCAGAAACGTCCATGTGACAACAAATGCGTCCATATGCGGTAGGTGTCGTCAGACTTGAGTTTGACCCCCTATCTTACCGGTCATTGAGGATGGGGACCACTTTGAAGTCGGGGACCACTTTGAGGTCTTCACAGACGTCAAAATGCGTCATATGGCGTTTCTAATATAGTCAGGAGTTTTCTGTCATGGAACCAGGGGTCTGAAAAAATTTACCCGAAAGTGCAATGCAATTTGAACGAGCAACACAATAACGCAACTCGAGTTGCCCGTCGCGTTGCCTCCATTTTATGATCTCGTCGAGTCGATCGATTAGGGAGCGTTCAGTTATAATGGCCGGGGGTGGGCCGGCAAATTCTTCCTGTGCATCAGTCAAAATAAATGAAACCCCTTACCCATTGCACCAAAAAATTGATGACCCCCTTAAGATGAAAAAAAATTCATGACCCCCTCCCCCACATTGCTTGAGTAAAGATACACACAAGCACGTCTGGAGGGTGGCGATAGAATCAAAAATAAGGTTCTCAGATATTTTCAAATGACCCCCAAAATAAACTCACAATTTTGAAAGCGCCCTCAAAGGGATTGGACAGAAATTACAGATGGGTCGCAATTTTTGCGCAAGCATTATTGTAGGGTCATGTAATTTCATGCATGCCTTTTTGGGACGGTTACCAATTTTGAGCAACTATTAGAAGGCTGATATAGTGCTTCATCCTAAACTATCAAATCATAATACATGCATGGGAGTGTATTGGACTAATTATTATCATTTGTCCCATAAAAAAAATCTATATCTGTACACTTACATACGTTTGATGATTCGCGTAAATGTACTTTGCTTGTAGCGGCAGGTAAAAAATTCATGTGCGTACAAAAATTTGATATTTGGATTTAATTGACAATGTTTACTTGATAATTGTACCTGATTGGAATAAGGTGGTTACAAGTCGCATGTGTTCAGAAATTTTGATTTTGGAATTTCACATAAAATGTTCATCCACTATACATTGGAGTCTATGACAAACTCTGGATGATTTGTTTCGATGTCAAACTTGCTATACTTATGCATATATTCATCAGTGATTCACTATACATGACTTTGAGGAAACTATGAAGATGTTTTTTTTATATAAAACTAACAATATCTGGACATTTATGGATGTTACTAATAAATAAATAAATATTAAATAAATAATCGATATACATGTACTTGGTTGGATAAAAACGGTTACAAGTGGATGTGTGTGCAAGAAATTTGAATTGAGAATTTCACCGAAATGTTAATTCACAATACATAGTAGTCAATGAGGAAACTATGAATAAATTTTCCCAATATAAAACTAGCTAAATCTGTGTATTTATAGACGTTTGATAATCCATTTTAAAGTACTTAGTCAGACTAGAATGAGTAAAAGTTAATATGTGTGCAAGAAATTTGATTTTGGAATTTCACAAAATGTTCACTATATACACATGGTAGTCTATGAGAAAACTATGAATATTTTTTCCAATACAAAACTAGCTAAATCTATGTATTTATAGACGTTTGATAATTGATTTTAAACTACTTGATTATATTAGGGTTGTTACAAGTGGATGTGTTTGCAAGAAATTTCATTTTGGAATTTCACTGAAATGTTGATTCATTATACATGGTAGTCTATGAGAAAACTATGAATATTTTTACAATGCTAAACTAACTAAATCTGTGCTTTTACCTGTGTTTGACAATATTGGGCTTGATTCAAGTAGGGTTGAAAGTTTAGATGTGGACAACAATTATGATATTGGAATTTCACCTAAAAGTATTATTTCACTTTTAATTTTTTGCATGTACGATCATAAATCATTTTTCATGGCAGTCTGCAGATAACCGTTATATATTTTCCCTTACAAAACGTGTCATAGCTCTTATGTAAGTAATAGGTATTGTTTCATTGCTCTCAGTGAGCTCGATTTAAAAGAAGACACGCCTCAGAGTTGCCAAGGCAAGATGTTTATGCGACAGATAATTATACTATTATTCAGATTTACAGTTCGATGAATTAAGAAGATATTATTCCCTAATATTTTTCTTCGTTCAGCGAAGGAAAATACGAGTGACATAATGACCGTGTCACCACGAGTCGAAGACGAGTGGTGACACGATCATTACGTCACGAGTATTTTCCGAGCTGAACGAAGAAAAATATTTGGGAATAATATACTTATCACATGCACAAGCCAAGAATTCGTTATTTTTTGCAAAATAAAATAAGTTTTCCATGACGATTCCGCGTTTAAACTTTTGAACTACTTTAGGAATAAATATCAGTACGCCGTGCACA
Organism: Ptychodera flava; assembly: GCF_041260155.1. NCBI lineage: Eukaryota > Metazoa > Hemichordata > Enteropneusta > Ptychoderidae > Ptychodera > Ptychodera flava. Next base: position 10,791,022 of record NC_091937.1, read on the forward strand.
AGTTGTCAATCATTTCCAGTCGTCCGTCGTGTGCGTTAGCGCTCACATTCGTTCGTGTGTGGAGCAAATGACAGCTCTCGGTCTACACGTAGGCTACCTTCCGCAAAGTTATACTCTATTTCAAAGATAGTATAGTCCTACAAATTTATCACAGACGAAGATACGCTATTTTTCGGGAACAAATATCGACTGAATCTCGACGGCGCGAACACTGTGAACGACCCTGTTTGCAATGCGTACGGAACCCACGGTATATATAATACGCGACCAGCTTCGAGTTCGTTGTTTCCGCAAATTATTCACGTAATTCCTTCGGAATATACAGGCGGTACACTCTTGTGTTTACATTGTTCGGATTAGTAATGTCGTAGTCTGTGAAAATATCGATTGCATTACATGACTCTTGATCGTGGGAGAAACATCGGCCGCCATGTTGTTTGTTTACATATTTACGAGCACACCGAAGATCCACACAAAAAAAAGGTCCGACGCACCAAATTGATGACATAGACGCGGGTTGTCGTGACGTAGAACGACCAGAGAATAAATCCCGTATTTTTTGTTCGGAGACGACAAACTTGGCTTGTGCATGTGATAAGAGCATGAAATCCTGCACTGAATCATTTTTACTTCCCAGAATATTTTTGAACACTGAAACTGCTTTTGGACGGGACGGCCACTTATGAAAAATTAAGTGACCTCCCTCTGTGTTGTTTGAAAAATACATGATCCCCCTTTGCAGTTTTTAAATTTAGGGTGACCTCTTCCCCATCCTGTTCAGTTATTACGGCCCATCCCCGGCCGTAATAACTGAACGCTACATTAGATCAGGCGAGGTCACATGGAAAACGGCATGTCGGTTTTTCACGCAGGCTATGGGTCGCCTGTCGCGTGGACGAGTTTCCTCGTGTACACAGCTACGTCACCTGAGGAAAGCTTTAACTTCTACTCATGTTCAGAACAGTGATTCTGTTTGCGCCCATCGATCGCAGTGTTGTAGTACATGTAGTTTGCATAAATTGCAAAAAAATAAATAAGTAAATGAGTGAATATTAAATAAATAAATCAGTCTAATAATAAATCACAAACAACTACGAACTTGCTGACATTTTCTTGCCGTTCTCGTTTTAAAATTTTAGTGTATTCAGTGTCAATTGTTTTTTTCGAAACACAGAAAACCCTCGCTTCAGTTTCTTAATTAAATAAAATCATTCATAACATTGAACTTTAACTTTTTCAATGTGTTTTTTTTTCTGTAAAAACGTCAGTGGCTGCATTATGCGCGGCACAACAGAGTATACGCTGAATTTATTTTTGCTGTAATGTTTTGTACATGTCTGAAATCACCCAAATTGCCACAAAATGACACCATTTCAATAGCTAAATTTTCAAGTTTCTACAACACGAGGTGTGACCACTCTCTGCATGACCATTGCATGATTGCATCGCTCCACTTCATGTCAAAAGATATCCCTTTTTCCAGTGTCGCTGAAAAGTTGATTTTGAAATTTCATATACTGGTTTAAGCTCGTTGCTCTTTTTAGTGTGCCTCGAAATTTTTGTCTTTAAATAAAATTATATCACAGCTCTGTCAAGACAGAGAATTTTGTAACGTACACGTTATCCCCATATTTACTGATAATGTATCCACATGCAGATATGTCCATTATTGTGGCTTCTGATGTTTTCTACATCTATAAATTCCCTGGCATTGCCAAAACTATAAAAAAATAATGTACCCCTCCCGGACCCTAATCTACCCGTAACGTACTCGGCTTCGTTTTGTACATTATTTTGTGTAAAGTTTCCTTCCGTTTTTTACGGGAGCCGCCGGGGGTACGGGGTCGGATGAATGTGAGGGAGGGTCACTCAAAACTTGAAAACTTCAAGGGGTTGCTCAAATGTGGATAGGAAGAAGGGGTTCGTCCGTGGGGACTTATAGATTGGGTCATGTCCGTGCGTCCGTCCGTGCGTCCGTCCGTGCGTCCGTCCGTTCACGCAGATATCTCAGACATGCCCTGGTCAATTTCTTTCAAACTTTGCACAAGGATAGTACCCTACCCCATACAGATGCACGTCGATTTGTTTCACAATGCGATCAAATTTGGTCGTGTTAGAGGACTTTTTAGTTTACACCTCCATAGACTCTCATGTATAAGGCAACTGTCCATAGACTCCCATGTATAAGGCAGTCCATAGACTCCCATGTATAAGGCAGTCCATAGACTCCCATGTATAAGGCAGTCCATAGACTCCCATGTATCAGGCAGCTCTGCATAGAATCCCATGTATAAGGCCAAGTAAAATAAAAATTTAGTTTCTCATCGTATTCATATAGCAAAAAGGATGCGGTGACACAGTTTTTAGCCCCACGGAGGAAGTCCAGGGGGCTTATAGATTGGGTCATGTCGCTCCATTCACGATGATATCTCAGATATTTTGACAAAATGTCATGTGACCTCAGTGACCTTCACCTCAAATATACATATTTGTCCATAACTCAGTAACCACAACTGCTAATCCTTCATATATGGTATGATGGGACACCTTATGACGCCACATATTGTACCTCATTAATTATGCGCATATCTAATTTTGAGCAAGCCAATAGAGCTAGAGGTCTGATTTTTGGTATATAGGGATAACTTAGCAATACAATTTTTTGGACTTAAATATACATATTTGTCCATGACTCAGTAACCACAACTGCTACAACCTTCATATATGGTATGATGGACACCTTATGACGCCACATATTGTACCTCATTAATTATGCACATATCTAATTTTGAGCAAGCCAATAGAGCTAGAGGTCTGATTTTTGGTATATAGGGATAACTTAGCAATACAATTTTTTTTGACAAATTGTCATGTGACCTCAGTGACCTTTGACCTCAAATATACATATTTGTCCATAACTCAGTAACCACAAGTGCTACACCCTTCATGTATGGTATGATGGGACACCTTATGACGCCACATATTGTACCTCATTAATTATGCGCATATCTAATTTTGAGCAAGCCAATAGAGCTAGAGTTCTTTTTTTTTTGGTATATAGGGATAACTTAGCAATACAATTTTTTTGACAAGATGTCACGTGACCTCAATGACCTTTGACCTGAAACAAGATATTAGTCCATAACTCAGTAACCACAAGTGGTACACCCTTAATATTTGGTATGATGGAAGACCTTATGACGCCACATACTGTACCTCATTAATTATGCACATATCTAATTCTGAGCAAGCCAATAGAGCTGGATGTCTGATTTTTCGTATATAGGGATAACTATAGAATAGAAATTTTTTGATCAAATGTCATGTGACCTCTATGACCTTTTACCTAAAATATATGTTTTTGTCAATACATAAGTAACCATAAGTGCTATGTCCTTTATATTAGTAGTATGGGCGACCTTATGACAACACATACTTTACCTCATTGATTATGCACATATCTAATTCTGGGCAAGCGAATCGAGCTTGATGTCTGATTTTTGGCATATAGGGATTAATTAGCAATATATTTTTTTTTCCAAAATGTCACGTGACCTCGATGACCTTTGACCTCAAATATACATATTTGTCCATAACTCAGTAACCACAAGTGGTACACCCTTCATATTTGGTATGATGGAAGACCTTATGATGTCACATCTTGGACATCATTTATTGTCCACATATGTATTTCTTGGCTGGCCAATACAGCTAGAGGTCTGATCTATTTTCCCGATTTAGAACCATAACTTAGACATGCCTCATGTGTTTCAAATTGGGAAAAAACAACATAGACCTATGTGCCCATAGATCTTAACATATACACTCCAGTGATACTTCTTAAAGACCACATTTACCTGCCCCATCAAGACTAATACTCCCCTATTTCAAGTGGGGACTATGTCTTGTCAATGAATTTTTTTGTGTGAAATAAATTGAAACACCTCTCAGATTGCACCATTACACATATCAATCTCTCAAAATTTTCGATGTGAGAGGGTGTACCCCCTCTCGTGCTCTCTCCCTTGGGGTATTCTAACAGTTTTACTTTGTAAAAAATTTAAGACACCTCTCAGATTGCACCAGAACTATTGCACACATCAATTTCTAAACATTTTCCATGCAGACAGAGGACAGCCCCTCTGACGCTTTCCCCCTCAGCCTCTCGCGTGTTCTTCCCCATGTACTTTCAAATTCTGCCTTATCAGATATCCTAGTGAAAATTCTGTCATGATACCCATAGTATACTTATTCAATAAACTTGGCGAGAGTTACCTTGAGTTTGGCTCAAAATGTTAGCTGCTAATTTTTGCCCTGATTACGCGCCATAATACGTATCTAAGGTTTACGATCTTTGTTGATCAGCGGACAAACTACTTCTAATTAATGCTGACATTTCACACCGGTAAGGAATAAGTGTGAGTCAGTCTCTATAAGTGCCTCCATATAGGGACAGTCACTGATCGTCAAACCTCCGAGCTACTAGCTGCAAGGGTGATACTCATAGTAAGTTTAACTCTGCCGAAGTAGTTGTTAGATCATCGTATCGTATGATCAGCGTAGCTCGTGAAGTCGATACAAATATTGTCCCCATCGCACGTAATGAAGTTTTATATCAGGAGGATTTAGTGGCTGTCGTGCCAATCTGTTAAAGGCAATCAAATCCAACTAGTACTGTTGCAGTAGACACTATTTCAAAACGATTCGACGCTCTCTTCTTACCTTCTGCCCGTTGTTTGTCAGGATGGCTTCGTCCCTCCACTTAAACGCCTTCCTAGATCCAAAATATCTGCTGCTTAATGGTGAATACAAGGCAGCAAGTAGGCCTACTGCCGCCAAACAGACGAGGCAGAAGAAAGTGAGTTTGAATTTCGCCATGGTGGACGACGTGTCTCTGTGCATAGTACTCAGCATATTAAATGTTACCTGCTATATTTACCTAAAACTTCAGGAACTGGTAAGCTTACAGGGTTAGTCTTGTAAAGTGGCGTCAAATACAAGAAAACTTCGCACATACGACATAAATCCGTGGTTTTGCAACGAACAAATATCCAATAACGGGAATAGTAGACTTAACACAGCAGATAACATCCGTTGAAACTGAATATTTTTTGCTCGGAGGAAAATAAATTATCAGCATTTGGCTCGTGCTGAAAGGTTTTCTAGAATCAAACATGTAACCAAGCAGCTGACGATGTAATCCAGAGAATAAGCATGTGGTAATCAATATCATCGAATGATTGATTGGGTCGGCGTCCAATTTGCTACATCCAATGGAATTCTACCGATCACTCGCCCACAGTTAATTGTTCTTCTAGTTGTGAGTTCAACTGTTTACTACGAGGCGCCAAATGTAAGAAAAAAATAATTTACACACAATCACCCTTATTTTCAGGGATAGAACAGTATGTATATGTATGCATACATATATGTGTATGTATATGTATGCATACATATGTATGGCCGATATATATGTGTGATTGTATGTGTGTGTGTATATATATATTTATTATACACCTACTGCCGTAACCTATTAGAGTTTGACCGTCCAATAACTTTCCGTATTTTGTATAGTATGCGGAGTCCCGAATACGGGAGACGCGCGACGCGTCTCCCGTAGGGTTTGTAGCAATTTTATTTCAGCAATCGCGCGCGTACCACACATCGCGCGTGCTGCATCTCTCAAAATTTACCATAGAATTAGTTTATACGGACGATTAATGGAGGGAGGTGTACAATAATAGGGTTATACACAAAATACGGCACTGTATGGACTCGGGCTCAGTGAGTGACGTTTGGACTCGCCGAATACGCAACTCACTGAGCCCTCGTCCATACAGGGCCGTTTTTTGTGAATAACCCTATAATATATATATATATATATAATATATATATATATATATATATATAATATATATATATATTTTAAAAATTCCTCTCTGTATACATTTCCTAGCTGTTCTCTCTTTGAAATAAAGGTGATTGTGTAAATTAATTTTTTTACATTTGGCGCCTCGTAGTTTACACTGTCATTTATCTGTGTTTACCTGCCGTTGTGTTGTTTTTTGTGATATTTTTCGTTAAAATCATGTGCAATTGACGGCAGTAAGGGAGACTGCGCCTCTGAGACAAGAATGTGGACTCTCTTTGGTGGTCTGCCACTTACTGGGGCTTATTTTAAAGCTCTCAGAATAAGAAATATTTTCACCACTTGAATTTTTGGAAAATGGAAAATTGTATTTTCCACACAGAGTTAACACAGATTGGCGGCCATTTTGAATGTCAAGTATGGGTAAAGATTGGGTAATTTGATATTGTTTCAAACTTTATGGGATGACCCCTGATTTTTATTCTTGATTTGGTAAGAGAATGGCTTAGAGTTTCATTGGAAAAGGTTTGAGCAAAGTTTTTAGTCTTTCACTTTCGAGACGCGTACAAGCTTCCCATAGCATGATAGGATATGCCGTAAAATAAGGTGACAAGCCTTGCTGGGGATAAGTTTAACTTGCAAAAACCAACTCCTCGACCAAGGAACATCACAGCCAATTGCAACAAATCTTCGTTTAGAGTTTGTTTCGATCGTACGCGGTTAAAGTCTCGCTCCCATGTACACAATACAGTATGGAATCGTCGAACAATTTTCTGTTTACGCTCTGAAGTTTATTTAAAAGTAGGTTTGTGTAGACGTATCAGGCACACAAATGTGGCGGTATTTCGAGTTTTCATACATCTTTTTATATATTTGACGAGATTCGTTTTCTCTTTATTTTAGTGTTCTGAGTAGTTAGGGATACAGTATAGAACATTTGAGTAAGTTAGGGGGTCTTTTTGGGGGGGGAAGATATAGAACACTTGGGTAACTTAGGGGGTCTTTTTTGAAAGATATAGACCACTGTCATGGCCGACTGGTACAAACGTACGTCTCCTTGGTGATGGAAAGATCCCCTAGCCTAGTGAACATAGATATAGACCCCTTTCGAAAGATATAGACCACTTTGGAAAGATATAGACCACTTTTGCCTGGGCTTATAGATCACTTTTAAAAAGATATAGATCATTTTTAAAAGATATAGACCACTTTTAAAAAGATATAGATCACTTTTTGTCTGGGCTTAATATCACTTTTAAAAAGATATAGATCACTTTTAAAAAAGATATAGATTACTGACTGTCATGGCCGCCTGGTAGAAACGTACGTCTCCTACACACGCGATTGTGCAACACCTTTGGCAAAGCTTGTTCAAAGCTCAGACGAAGCTTCATGCCCAAGCTTTGAATACCAATTTGCGTACCAAGATTATTTGAAGATTCGTGATTTTAACCTTCAGCCAAGGTTTGCCTATTTGTTGAAGCTTTGATGAACCAACCTTCGGGAAAGCTTTACTGCCGAGCTTTGTTGAATCTTTGACCTCCTGACCTTTGTCGAAGCTTCAACATACAAACCTCTTTCGAAGGTTCCTCTTTCTGACCTTTGTCGAAGCTTCAACATTCCAACCTCTTTCGAAGCTTCCTCTTTCTGACCTTTGTTAAATCTTCAAACTACCTACCTTTTCTGCAGCTTTGATTTCCTGAAGCTTCAGCGTATCAACCATTGTTGAAGCTTCGACCTTCCAACCTTCAATGAATCATTGACCTTCTGACCTTTGACCAATGTTGTCATATGCTACCCTTCTCAAAGCTTTGTGCTGCCAATATTATCTGAAGGTTTATTTCTTTTGAGGTACAGTAGTGGTAACTTTTGATGATTTTAAAGTAATTTTGTACTAACTTATTACAGTTGCACTTTCTTGTTCTGTAGATGATACATCATGATGAAATGCCCAGTGCTTGGCTTTTCAACATAAGGCCAAAGTAATTAAATTCTTTGTTTTGCGCCCCCATCCGCTTAGATTTTTTAAGGTTTTCATAAAAACCACACAGTATAATTGAATAGGAAATTTTAGGACATAACCGTTTAACTTTTCTGAACTAAAAATTCTGTTACAATTTTTTATTTGCTGCAATAAAATTACATTGTGTTAATTTTCTTGTGTGTGTTTTTCAGCCGCTTAGACGTGTACCTTTTCCCATTTTGAATGGACGCAAAACAAAGAATTTAATTACTTTGGCCTAACCTACAGGTGCAGTGTATATAGCTTACAATATCGTTGACAATAGAGTGAAATTCAATCCTCAACAATAGCAAAGCACAATACATTTATACAAGTTCTGTTCAGAAATTTAATATCAGTCCTTCATTTTGGCAATTCATGCTGTATGTGGTAGACTGAAAGATTCAGTCGCGTGCGGGCGCTCCGGCGCACTGCGACCTACGACCGGAGCGCCCGCACGCGACTGAATCTTTTAGTCTATGTATGTGGTAGAACTAGAAAATCTAATTGTAAGGCAGAACAAAATTACTGTAAAAATCATCAAAATTTAAGGTTACATCTGCTGTAATTTATCTCAGGTAAGTATTATGAAATGTGACTTATTGCTTTTAAGTTTATTTTCCTAAAGTTTTATTTTTATTTCTCTTTTCTTTCCTTCTGAAATACTCAATAAGTCTTCTTCACACTGGTCTTCTGTTAACTGTGTTTGCCAATGTGTGTTTTACATTTTGCTTTGTTCAAGAATCACAAGGACCAGTTTGATGACATTTTCATTTTTTTTGTTTTGAATGTCAGTTATAAGTTCTTGTGTAACTCCTGGAAGCATATTGAAACAATTACTTAGCTCATCAACACAGGGTCAATACATGAATTTGTAAACTACAGTTATTGTTTGCATTTTAACCCTTATCCAGACCAGTGTTCACTTAATTTGTCAACACTAATATCGCAGTCTGTCAATGTACAGGTTGAATTTACAAATTTGACACTGTGTAACTCAGCATGGCTTAGGGAGTAGAAAAAGAAACTGCAGTTGACATTAGGACAAAAATAGTGAAAAATTATTGAAAGTTACAGAGCCATACCAGCCCGTTACATCAACTTGCCTTTTGTCACACCAATTAATCGTTGTCTTTTCAAGTGATTGTAAGCCCTTGTATATCATCATGTACACAACATATTTTTAGTGAAAACATATTTTAATAAATTCCTTTAAATCAACTTGAACAACAAAGGCAGCATATTAAATGACACAACATACTACACTATTTTGTTAATTAATTACCTACATCTCTAATTACAATGCAATGTTAATAATACTTTCATTGTCTGTAGTATAGGTACAGAATTACATGTCATTTGATAAATATTGGCAATAGGTGTCAGCAAGTCTACTGTTTAGCTGAAATCACTAAATTTTCCTGAGAATGAGATTTTCTCAGTCTGTATATTCCCCACTCAAATTTAAGATAGGAGCATTTCTGTTTTGGGCACATTTAATTTCTAGGGTTAGAGACAACTACCAACTACAAAATTACCAAGAGCTGTTTCAATGAGAGGCAGCTAGGTTCTCAAGGTTGTCTGGAAGCACTAGGAGTAATTGTACAAACTTGTGATGTTGCAATAAACTCTCCTGCAAATGTGTCATAAAGTGAAAATCAGGAAATTCAGTGTTCATGGGATTGTTAAAAAGGTACTTTTCACGCATGCTTCACGACAGCTACACTTTGGTTTCACAAACTTTTTGCAGGAGTCGTCTCAGGCTTTAAAGCTGTGGATCCGGGGTGGTATATGCCATCACTGTGGTACAGATGTGTTGCTCTAAATCTCTGGAACAGTTCTGATCCCAATGGTTTTGTAGTGTGTAATTTGATACAGCATGGCAGACATGTGGTTGCAAAACCCTTTCCAGGCTGTACATGGCAGTGATTTTCCTTCACCGGCTTGTTATTCAGATAAGTGATCTACAAAAGACAAGCAAAGTAATTCTATTGATGACAATTTGCCAGTATTTTTACATTGCATCACATACATTGTCATGGAAAACCAAATTTAAAATTCTGTCTGCACTTTGTCAATACAGATTTTGGAGTTTGTGTTTCAGTGATTGTTATTGTTTGACAATTGAATTTACACCTGAACATGAATTCATTTACTGACATGCCACACACTATGTGAACAACGTGATTTTGAATCCTGACATATTGACTGCATTGATGAGGAGAGCAAAAAAAATAACAAAAACTTTTCAAAATGTTAACTTCACCCTCTAGCCATACATTTCTCAAGATTTGTTCAAGATAAATTGACTGGTTCTTGTATTCTATTTATTTTTTTAATGTTTATGGAAGGCAGACCTTTCTGATTCATGAGTGGAAATTTATATATTTACTAGATCACTGGTCATAAGTGGAAAATCAATGCATACTTTGATCAAGTTGAGAATTTGATAAAAAACATATTTATAAGTACACCTTGGTATATTACTATTACCTTGTACACTTTTGAGAAAACCTAATAAAGTGTATTAAATACAAAAAATATTACTGTGAATACAAATAAGATACTGAGAGGATTCAATACTAACAGACAGTTTATTAGGAGAGTCATTCTTTTCCATTGACCAATAACGAAACATTTGGCATAACAGCCTCCCTCAAGAACTTTCACTGAAAAAATTTGAAAAAAAGAAAATCTGTCAATTACTCTTTCGCACCCATGGGTTGCAAACTTAAACTGAGACATTAGCACTTAGGGACACTTCAAATGCAATGTTGGCAAATAGGAACATCTGTCAGATTGAGATGCTACAACCTGATGAAGACAACACGTATTACACAAAATCACGGTCAGGAGCAGCTGCTGGTTTTGCCTGGGTATTTGGGCCGGACGGTAAAACCAAATTTTGCCATCCGATCCAAGCTACAAACCTCGAGCCACTACTATACTGCAGCTAAGTCAGCGGTCAGGAGTGACCGTGACAAAATCTGGGACTGTATACCGATCGTGTCAGAACATTCAGGGAGACAAAACCACTTTGAATTGATAAAGGCGTCCTTCTGCAGATCTGGTGACCATACATCGCGTCGTGGTGCGATTTTGTCAAACAATCATCGATAAGCCCACTGCTGATACTTTAGTTTTGTTGGTCATGATATTTTCCATATATTTTTCACGAAATTACTCCATTTGTTTAAAGATTAGCCAGGTACAACGTTCATTTTCATTTTTTCGATGTAAAGTATTCACAGAAGGTAATTTTGAAACATTTTGTCGTCTGCATACGTTACGCGGCGCGTGGCAACTTACCTTGAACTTGAAGATCGTGTAAGATCCGGGAAAACATTCTGGTCTTTTGATAAATCCTCTTCGGAGCCCTCGCAAAATGTTCAGCAGTCAGATCTCCGTCTCTTCCTACCTCCATGCTTATAGTGAAGTCCACTATGTTTGCCAGATCGTTTGTCAAAGCCAGATTACCAGGACAAGCACGAAAAACATCATTCAAATTCTTGTATATAACCTCGTTTTCATTTCAAGATGGACGATGTTATGTTGCCGAAACCACTTTTGAGAAAGATTCGCGGTCAAGTGCAAGTGAAAATACGTTAGAATTATAATGTTTGATATGATATTGAACTTTATGATGAAGCAATTTTTCCACTCAAAAAGCGAAATCGCCTGTAAAACACGCTTTTCAGTGTAGTTTCCGCATTTCTCGGTCGCTTCTTTTTTGCTTATCCCTCAAGGTGTAATACGGACACCCCTCTTTTTACATGGTATATGACCAGCGCTGACGACACACACACCTTCACGCGACATACCTATTAGAAACAACTATCTGAAGGTTCAAATCAAATCTTCAACAAATGTTCCCGGTGCGAAGCTTTATTTAACCTTCTGAAGGTAACCTTTGTCCAACCTTTCAAAACTATGGTTGTCGAAAGGTTCAGTGTAAACATTTGACTAAGGTTCTAAGGCTGAAGCTCTATTTAACCTTGTGAAAGTAACCTTCGTCTAACCTTTCGGAAAACTAAGGTTGTCGAAAGGTTCATTGTGAACATTTGACGAAGGTTCTAAGGCTGAAGTTGTATTTAACCTTAGAAAATAAGCTTATTCAAACTTTGGGCATTAACCTTTGTACAAGATTGCAATACAACCTTTGACTTGGATTTTTTTGAATCAAAGCTTTGTCTAAGCTTCAGCATGAACGCCAGCACAACCTTGGAGGGAATCGACCTTCACAAAGGTGGTGCACAATCGCGTGTGTAGGTGATGAAAAGACCCCTAGCCTAGTGAAAATAGATGGGCTCGGTCACTCTGTGCATGGAGCCTGCTGTATACGAGTGTTTTTTTTCGCGGAGCAGCACAACTTCGAGCCGAACAAGAAATGTAGGAATGTGGCACATAGGTTATTTGCTTCAGAAGTTGAAAAACTTGGAAAAGTAGCGCACTACCTGCCCTCATTTGATGAAGATAAATCCTATGGCTGCTTTTACAGCAGGGTAGTGATGTACACCGTACGTACGGCCGCGGCTGTCACATTGGATACGCAGTCTGCACGATAACCGGCTTTTGAGGTGTGGCCGGTACCAGCGATTTGATTGGGTATTGGAGGGTGATTGGCATGTGCGACATCATGTCAGAAACCATTTTCTTCATGGGTGGGTTCACCCACTAAGCTATACATAGCAATTAATATTCGTTATCATACGAAGATATTCTACAATAATTTGATATTGTTTGTAATTTATTCAATAATAATAATTATTTTCTTGATGATTTGAAAACGTTGACAACCTCAATATGCACGTGTTCTATGACAGTTAAATTTCCCACCCTGTGCATAAATGGTTGACACTTCGACGAGAGTTGACCGATGTCGATGCTATAACATCAAAACAGAAGAACAGAAACTCACATGGTTCTTAAAGTTACGGATCAAATTTAAAGCTAATTATCTTTCTACGGTAGAAATGAAGATGGGTACAAAATGGCTTTCCTAGAATACACCTAGATTGAAAGGTCTGAAGTCGCGATCACATGAACTTCCCGACCGGTCCAACTACCCGTCGACTGCCGTACTGACTGTCAAGATTCGATGTCTAAACATCAAAGAGCTGCTGTGTACCAGACCCCAAAGAGTACTACCATATTTACAGAAAGCTACAAAATATGCGTCTGTTTTTACTCACTATGACTGAATCCTGTCTCAAAGCTGTTGTCATCAATATATATTTGGAGCGCAAATTTCCTGACGGGCAGTGTTTGGATGCCGGATACGATCATCGTTGTATGGACAATACCATCAATGATCGTTGACACTCGATGAAAAATCGACGGCTGGGACTATTATTTTGTTTGGTTTCATAGCCAGTAATGGGCTCTAGTACAGAGAATCCGACTGATTACAGATATTAGAAGGTAAAGTTCCTGTCGGGCAGTGACGGGCAGCAGTATGACCCCTTCTCATCGAACGCTTGAAACACTGCCTGCGATCGCAGACCAGTTGCATCGACAGAAATTTTAGTTGTCAGGATTTTTTTTCAACAAATACGGGCTACCACAAGTTTACCTCTGAATGCAGTTGTAATTAGCAACCTCTACTACATTAATAAAGAAAATGAGCTCATACGCCGACGAGTTCTTCCGTATTGTGCAAGTTCCGTGCGTTTCGAGTGTCTTGCCAGTGAGTCAAGCATTCATGAGCGAATAATACACGACAGCTCATTATGCATGACCTCATTATGTCTAGACTCTAAACCAATAGGCACAGCTCTGAGATGTCATATGATACTATTCATGAGTATTTGTTTACAACATATGCGATTTTCGCGCCATGTCGTTAGCCTGGGTTTTCATGATTATTTACGCCTATTTTACCTTATTAAGACATTGCTGATGAGTCATACTTTGAGGGCAATAATAATCGGCTAAGCTGCATTCGAGAAAGTGGTAAGGGATTGGCTAGTTCCGCGCTTAGCGCCCTTGCGACTGGAATTTGGCATGTGTCAATCAATGGTTTCACTGCAAGTTACTCAAAATCGTGTCAATCAGAGCAATTACCGACGAGGGGGCCAGCCCCAATGAGTAACATGAAGCTGTATGTTGCCACGAGTAAACCATTGCCTATTTGATAGGTTTGCATTGCTCTGACGTACTTACGTTGGGACATAATCGGCTTGAAATTTTAGGGTTTTTCATTGTTTTGATCAAAAGTTTACAGTGCTTAGAACAACAGTAAAAATTAATCATTTTTAAATTATTAATAATACCTCAAGGCCTTATTTTTCGTACTAAATTGTCTACATGATTTTTAGACCAAAAATTACAAAGTTTCAAAGAGAGGCCCTGTCAACCCCACAGAAAATGTACCCTCCATATCTTCGTGCAGTGAGGTCACCAGCCGAGCGAGCGGGACTCTAGCACTCGTTTACAGTATTGTGGAAGCTATGCCAAAATTGACACTTGCAGCCTTTTTCAAGCAGCGTCGTCCTCAACAGCAGGATTATGCCACAAAATTGACAAAATTTTCATATTTTGCCCTATATTCACACACGTGAATTCGCTCCATTTCAGCCGACGATCGCGTGCCTAGTGGCCCAGATGATTTTATTTTACGTTTATATTGACAATGGGGTACGTTTAATCTGCATAGTTTGGCGATTGACTCTTTAGACCAAAAATTACAAGTTTTGAAAGTTGAGTTCGTTCAAATCAAGTAATTTTAGCTACCCGATTGAAAAGTGATAAAATTATATTTTAAAATATGTATATTGCCAAAAATTTGTCGACAATATTCTTCAGACCTATAGCCGACACTTACCATCTCAAAAACAGTAAAAATATACCTTACTTTATGAGAAAACCGCATCTTTATTTTGGGGATATTGCTGGCTTTTGTTTTCTTTTAATGACGCCACTGAAAGACGCCATTTTTGCCGATATTACCCGTCATGCAATGGTACCGGAAAAGCCCGGTCGTCGTGCAGACTGACGAGCGAGTCTTCCCAACTTTGCAGCAAATAACAGGGAACAATTGACATTCTTTGCAGCCAGCATGGACGATAAGATGTCAAGGGATAATGTGGTAAGTTCATTTGCTATATATTTCATTACTTTTCATTTTCTTCGATCTAATACATGTATTTTTTGTTCTATGTTGATATGCAGTATCGAACCGACCTGGCTTCGTCTGTCAAACAAGCGGGGAGGGGGGCGCCGGGGCATGTACATTCACGATTTCAACAGTTGTATTGATATATTATCATTCTGCAACATTCGATAAAGAAGTAGGTAGTATGAGAAATGTGAAATTTTGCCTTTAAATGTAAACTAACGGAGCGATGCCGTACTGTACCACACTGTCCAGTGTACGCTGCGGTAGCGCCATGCCACGAGGCATGCAGTACAGTGCATGTTGTCCGTCAACACGTTACACTTAGCGACGAATACGAGTTTGAAGGAAGAGGTTGGAAAACAGTGTTTAATTTTTTAATAATGTTTATAATGTTTCAAGTTCATTGGATCAAATCTATCAATTTTTAAAGAGAACTGACATATCCATTACGGTAGTCGATAGAATAACATGCAAGCGCTAGGAGAAACGCGAGTGATACCGTCCGTGTGTACTACTGTACTAATGACCCGCGAGATAATAATACTGTTTGCGGTCGATCGTCCGGTACTCGTGTAAATCATGGAGTGAAAATGTGATGATTTCATAAGTATGGTACTAATTTTTATCCTCTCCTTGCCTTCTCAAAAGAATAGCAGTGAATCCCTTTCATCGGCGATGATTGAGAGTGAAAATTGTTGTAAGGAAGAGTGTTTTAAACCGCCGATTTTCATGGAAAGAAATTGGTGGAATTTGTCGATCTGCAGTGCATGCAATGCGGTCGACCGCCGCGCTGCCAAAATAATCCAGCATCGAACAAAAGGTAACCTGTCAATCATCCAGGGGTCTCTGCGAAATTGTTACAATGTTTCAGTTGTTCCATTCGACATCACCCCAGCTGACATCGCGATCGTTCTGCAATGGACTTATGCCGAGTTTGTTTACAACTAACTAGAAGGCCTCCATTGGGCATCTTTCCACTTCTGCAATTCTGTGTCCATAGAAATTGTATAACCATTTCAGTCGGATTGAAACTTAGAAGTCACTCACAATTTGCAGTATGTTCAACCCGTGAAACAGTGATAGTTTGTATTCAACACCACACGCACACCGTCTTGGTTACACGTACGTACACCAAGATCCCACTCTAGAGCCTAGTAGAGGGACCGATCGTGTGGTTACTTGTCCATCAATGCCTCTTAACTACCCTTAGGCTTATAAAACTGCATCGACTATAATGACAGGAAACAAAATTAATGAAATATCACAGAAGCAGCACTGGTGACGCTTAAAATGTTTATTTCGATGGTTAAACTGTTGGAGTATAACCACTCCTGTGATGTGATTCTACAGGTCATGCCATGTACTACATAGTACATAGCACGCTGTGCCGATGGGGCTACGCTACGGGTCCGGAGCTAATCGATGTGCAGGCTAGGTCTGTTTTCTGTACTTTTAAAGATGTATATATGAGAAAGTCTGACCTATTTTGAAAATTGGGTCCTGTCTCGATTCGTGATTTAAGTTATCGCAGCGATGTTGAAACTTTACAACAATTTCTTTTGATAAACATACAGCACGGTACCGCAGCGCGTAGCGAACGTATCTGCTGATCTTGGGCTAAAAGAAAGTGGGAAACCGCTTTAAACAAGCAAAAGCAAAAATAAATCTGTCCTCTTCTAATCCCACTGTTGAGTAGAGGACACGTCCAGCAATTTTCTAAACTGCTTTAAGAAAGAAACTGGAAGCTGTGCATGGGCTAGAACTGGAAGCACATACTTTGTAAACAGACGCAACGGGTCACATACATGTACACGCGACTAGGTCAATGTCTAGCAAGGGAGAGAGACTTTGTAACAAATTTTGATCGACAGTCACTCAGTGTGCATGATACCGGAAACTTTCTATGCAAAAAGTCCGTGTTGTATGCTGTGTACTAAGTCTATTGTTTATTATGGCGGTCGGCCGGGGCAATCGAAATTGGCCGCTGTTTTGATGTCATTTCAAACGTCTCCTATCTGATCTACCGTCTGGTTATAAATGTTCACAAACTTCGTTTGTTTCTTAAAATTGATGTTATCCTGATAAAGTGGTAAACTGTACAATCACAATTTCTTTAACAAGTTACAATGTCAGACGTGATTTTTTTTCACGCAAAGTAGTAAGTATTAAGCAAACGCCTAGCTGCCCAATTTTTACTGTTGTTCTGCGTTTAGTTCAAAGTTCATTGACTTTAGCACCAAATGTAAGGTGACACTGAAACACAAAGGAAATTATGCCGTGTTTTGAATGAGAGCTTGCATAGTTAAAAATCAATTCCTAGTACTATATCACCTTGTTTATACTTGTTTTAAATTCTGTTTCAGACCTGTGTTCCTAAGGTAAAAAAAACCTATGAAAATGATGATAATTGTGAAAGTTAAATAAAGTGACTAATCAAACCAAAAAAAAAAATCTAAGATTTGATTGTTTTCACAATATTTCTTTCCTGTCAATGAACAAGAGTTTCAAACAAATCACACCCACTGATGTAAATTTTAAGCAAATTTATATAAAACACACACAGCCACATTATGTATACAATACTTTACATTTATATTGTGCTACTATTTGTATTCAGTAGTATTTACTTGCTTTAAGTGTTATAGAATTTACTAAATTTGAAATAATTTTTGTTATGCAGTGCCATATTTTTATTATAATGTCGATGGATTTTTAAAGAGAAAATCACCTCACTGTATTATGTTTTTTTAATTTTTTTATCTATTGCTTTCTCCACCATATTTATACAAAACCATGGGTTAATTACATAATCTGGTGTAGATTGAGATTTATTTTCCTATGCATTCAGCTGTTTAACTCTCCATGAATTTCATTACACTCTTCTGATAATTTACCTTCTTTTCAGGTGGCTGTTGATTCTAATCTAACTCTCCATGAATTTCATTACACTCTTCTGATAATTTATCTTCTTTTCAGGTGGCTGTTGGTTCTAATCTGCTGATCGCCAAGAAAAACTAGGTTGTACACGTGAGACTTTCATCATTAGAAACTCATCCATAGGTTGATGCCGGTGAAATAATCGTGTCTCAAGGAACGTACAGGTGACCCACTACTCCACCCCACCCCAATCCGTCCTCCTTCCAGACTACTGTATCTGTGAAACATTCAACATCAAAGTTTTTCTTCTCATTTCTGCAAAAATACTTGACTCATATTTGGACATATTTGAAGGACATTTTCAAAGCTTGGGAGAATAACCGTTTTGTTCGTGAGAAGATACAATCAGTGACTGTGACACAACATTTCCTTGCTTCACAACTAAAATATGATACATCAGGAAAGTAATGTGGATCCATAGTAATATTTGTATGTTCCAACGCAGTCATCGAAGTATTCATCATGGAAATTTAGGTTAAATACCTGAAAGATACAGTAGTTAATTGTCACTGAGAAACAATGCTTGGGTCACAGAGTAGGAAAAGAGCATGGAATATTATTTGAAGATCAGTTGAAAGCAGAACTATGATTCAATACTTAGAAGGTACCTTTCAGGTTATGTTTTATTTCTGCCATCATGAAGAAATAAAGCCAGCTGTATGAGGAAATCATGTCAATTTGTGAAGTATGTGGTATCTCACCATGGACTTGGACAACCTTATTTCTATTACTATTTTTTACATATGTGCTACCTGCCCTTTTTATTCCGTTCACTTTAATTCATTGGATACGGCAAAGCAAGAACAAACAACAACAATAATTATTTTTATTTGATATCTAAGTACATGAATATAACTGAAAATGTTTGCAAACAAAAAAACTTGGCACACTTTACACATTGAAAAATGAAAATGTCTAAGTCAATATAAGTTTGGATTAATTTTTTTGAAGGCACTGTGTAAAGTGTGCCAAATACTTTTTTAGCACGAATTATTATAATTTGGGTAAAAGGGCAGGTAGCACATATGTTCTTAATTATTTTCTCGTGAAATGATTGATTTGTATATCAGTTGCAAGTTCTACTTTGTTCTACTTTGCAAGAGCATACTGAAACTACAACTGTATAATCTTTCAAAAAATTCTTCGTTTGAAATGTAAAATGTTAGTGTAACAAAAATAAATTTACAAACAGTATCAGTGCAGTCTACACGTGTACCAGCCAAGCTGATAAGCTCATCACTCTGTATCTCAAGACCATTGTGTTGAGGATTAAAACAGAAACCGTAGTTGGTATTAACCAAAAACAATTTAATACTGAAGGGGAAAATCATTAAAAGTTACAGCTATTTGTTATTTAAAGTTGAAATGAATCTTTAGTGACTTGGTGTTGATTTGTTTCTGTGTCTGTGTATGTGAATGTGCATGGCCCTTGTGACCTAAGGGCCAAAAAGTAGGCCCCTCTGCCCCGAGGGCCAAATTAAAAGAGTTCTCCTTACCATTGAATTGGATTACACTTGTTTTGATATAGGCCCTGCGGGACTTTATTAAGGCCCCGTTGCCCCGGGGGCCTTTTTTCTTTGATGTCCCCCCTCAGCCAAGAAATTATAGGTTCATTTGAATGAATCATTTGCCTCTATTAGAATTTTGAAAATGTTTCAAACAGACACTTATTTAAATGATGGAATGGGTCCCATTCTACCAACACAAGTAAAGAAAAAAGTTAATCCTTTTTACGCTCCTGATAATTATAGATTTTACCTGAAATGGTCCAAGATTTGGGGAGTGTTTTTTTTTTTTTTTCAATTTATCGAAGCAACTGCTACGGAGAAAAAGATGAATGGTGATACATTAACCGATCAAGTTAAAAGAGGAAGAAAAAGCTGCGAAAACTATTGTTCATGTTTTGACACTTTTGATTCAGTTGTCTAATAAATAGATATATTTGTCTTGCAGAGCATGTCTTTGCACCCACGTTAACAGAGGAAGTCTAAAACGATTCATTGCTGTTTCACTATTTGGAATGTCAGGGAGGCATACAACAACAATACCAAAAAAAAAAAAACAAACCCAAGGATGTTCTCATTTCCAGACAGAGGGAGGGCAAAATAAGGCCCTAGGGGCTGAGGGGCCTTCAAAGGGTAAAGAGGGGTGGAGGGAATCCATAAACAGGGAAAGTGTGATCTCATTCATCGACAAAGACCAATCTTCCTAGATGGCCCTCGGGGCAGCAGGGCCCACTTTTTGGCCTTCGGGACAAGAGGACACACATGCACACACACACACAAGCACACAAACAAACGAACATTCTTACTCATTCAACAAATGTTTACACACAAACATCAACAAATAAATTCAAACCAACCACTGAATCAGTTCAAATGAACTAAAGTGACTTTGGTTTATTGCATTTCAAAAGATAAACCAGCTGCGTTACCGTGTAAAAAGACATGAAAGGTGCAATTTAAAAACAAAACAAACTGTTGATCTGTCATGTTCAATTTCAAATTCAATATTTGAAGTTTAAAGGGGGGGGGATGTAGCCTCATCTTTCTTTGTTTTCATTTGCAAATATGAATCACATACATTTAAAGACTATAGAAAGTGTCTGAAATATACAACTACAAGTCTTACAAACAGAATGATTAGAATACATTTGCAAAGATAGTGATCAGGAGATTTTTTTTTTCAAATTGTCAAACTACCTATAAGAAGATCAATTTTAAATCTGCTGATTTGATGTTTTGAAAAAAGTATTCTTTTAAAACATTATACAGTGAATTGCTGGAACATACATGAAAATTGTGAAAACTTTTCACTACACTTCATTACATCAACCTCGAATAACTTGAAAGAATAGCACTTTACATAGATGTTATGGCTAAAAATAACATTTACAATAATTCTTTCGAGTGCAATCTACAAACCCTCATGATGGTTGTATCTGTGCTATAATCTATAAGTGTTGCAACTCATCCATTTAACTTATGGATAAATTTTGGGTTAAGGAGGGGAGGGGACTCAATCTATAGTATGAATGCAAAAATGTGATATATTCTCCTTAAGGTATGAATCTGAAGGGAGAATCATCTGCTCTTAATTCTTAGGGATGAATTCTATATTGGTTTGTTTTGAATTCTGAGAAAGACTCCTTGTATAGGATGAAAAAGGGGATACTTCAAGAAGGGGGATATCGTTGAATTTAATCCAGAGAGTGAATAGAAACGTTAAATTGTACACGGTTTGTACATTACCACAAATTTCTTCTCAGTAAAAGAAGGTATTATTCAGTGAGAACGGAACAAGTGATAGTCTGGTCCTCTTATTTTTTCACTTAGTGTAGCCTATATTACGATATTGTGCTTTTTTTTCATGATAAGCTACTGAGCAGCAGAAGCTGTACCTGCAGACCTTTTCTAAACATATGGAAATCAAACAATCATATCAATGAAAGAAGAAAGCTATGGGTAAAACAATTTCTTAGGATTAGCAGTGTAATTATTTTTCTATATTTAAAAGATCTTGTGTGGGGTTGGGGTGAGGGCTTCAATGTAAAAAAATAGTAATAGAAATACGGTTGTCCAAGTCCATGGTGAGATACCACATACTTCACAAGTTGACATGATTTCCTCATACAGCTGGCTTTATTTCTTCATGATGGCAGAAATAAAACATAACCTGAAAGGTACCTTCTAAGTATTGAATCATAGTTCTGCTTTCAACTGATCTTCAAATAATATTCCATGCTCTTTTCCTACTCTGTGACCCAAGCATTGTTTCTCAGTGACAATTAATTACTGTATCTTTCAGGTATTTAACCTAAATTTCCATGATGAATACTTTGATGACTGCGTTGGAACATACAAATATTACTATGGATCCACATTACTTTCCTGATGTATCATATTTTAGTTGTGAAGCAAGGAAATGTTGTGTCACAGTCACTGATTGTATCTTCTCACGAACAAAACGGTTATTCTCCCAAGCTTTGAAAATGTCCTTCAAATATGTCCAAATATGAGTCAAGTATTTTTGCAGAAATGATAGTCCATGACGAAAACCTTGATGTTGATTGTTTCACAGATACAGTATTCTGGAAGGAGGACGGGTTGGAGTGGGGTGGAGTAGATGGTCACCTGTACGTTCCTTGAGACACGATTATTTCACTGGCATCAACCTAGGGATGAGTTTCTAATGATGAAAGTCTCACGTGTACAACCTAGTTTTTCTTCGCGATCAGCAGATTAGAATCAACAGCCACCTGAAAAGAGATAAATTATCAGAAGAGTGTAATGAAATTCATGGAGAGTTAGATTAGAATCAACAGCCACCTGAAAAGAAGATAAATTATCAGAAGAGTGTAATGAAATTCATGGAGAGTTAAACAGTTGAATGCATGGGAAAATAAATCTCAATCTACACCAGATTATGTAATTAACCCATGGTTTTGTATAAATATGGTGGAGAAGGTAATAGATAAAAAAATTAAAAAAACATAATACAGTGAGGTGATTTTCTCTTTAAAAATCCATCGACATTATAAATAAAAATATGGCACTGCATAACAAAAATTATTTCAAATTTAGTAAGGAATCTATAACACTGAAAGCAAGCAAATAATACTGAATACAAATAATAGCACAAAATAAAAGTAAAGTATTGTATACATAATGTGGCTGTGTGTGTTTTATATAAATTTGCTTAAAATTTACATCAGTGGGTGTGATTTGTTTGAAACTCTTGTTCATTGACAGGAAAGAAATATTGTGAAAACAATCAAATCTTAGATTTTTTTTTTTTGGTTTGATTAGTCACTTTATTTAACTTTCACAATTATCATCATTTTCACAGTTTTTTTTTACCTTAGGAACACAGGTCTGAAACAGAATTTAAAACAAGTATAAACAAGGTGATATAGTAGTCATTGCTTTTAACTATGCAAGCTCTCATTCAAAACACGGCATAATTTCCTTTGTGTTTCAGTGTCACCTTACATTTGGTGCTAAAGTCAATGAACTTTGAACTCAACGCAGAACAACAGTAAAAATTGGGCAGCTAGGCGTTTGCTTAATGCTTACTACTTTGCGTGAAAAAAAATCACGTCTGACATTGTAACTTGTTAAAGAAATTGTGATTGTACAGTTTACTACTTTATCAGGATAAGAAACAAACGAAGTTTGTGAACATTTATAACCAGACGGTAGATCAGATAGGAGACGTTTGAAATGACATCAAAACAGCGGCCAATTTCGATTGCCCCGCCGACCGCCATAATAAACAATAGACTTAGTACACAGCATACAACACGGACTTTTTGCATAGAAAGTTTCCGGTATCATGCACACTGAGTGACTGTCGATCAAAAATTTGTTACAAAGTCTCTCTCCCTTGCTAGACATTGACCTAGTCGCGTGTACTATACATGTATGTGACCCGTTGCGTCTGTTTACAAAGTATGTGCTTCCAGTTCTAGCCCATGCACAGCTTCCAGTTTCTTTCTTAAAGCAGTTTAGAAAATTGCTGGACGTGTCCTCTACTCAACAGTGGGATTAGAAGAGGGCAGATTTATTTTTTCTTTTGCTTGTTTAAAGCGGTTTCCCACTTTCTTTTAGCCCAAGATCAGCAGATACGTTCGCTACGCGCTGTGGTACCGTGCTGTATGTTTATCAAAAGAAATTGTTGTAAAGTTTCAACATCGCTGCGATAACTTAA
Source organism: Ptychodera flava (assembly GCF_041260155.1). Taxonomy (NCBI): domain Eukaryota; kingdom Metazoa; phylum Hemichordata; class Enteropneusta; family Ptychoderidae; genus Ptychodera; species Ptychodera flava. The sequence goes on from NC_091937.1 coordinate 10,814,656, forward strand.
ATCACGAATCGAGACAGGACCCAATTTTCAAAATAGGTCAGACTTTCTCATATATACATCATCAAAGGTACAGAAAACAGACCTAGCCTGCACATCGATTAGCTCCGGACCCGTAGCGTAGCCCCATCGGCGCAGCGTGCTATGTACTATGTAGTACATGGCATGACCTGTACTGTAGAATCACATCGCAGGAGTGGTTTATACGCCAACAGTTTAACCATCGAAATAAACATTTTAAGCGTCACCAGTGCTGCTTCTGTGATATTTCATTAATTTTGTTTTCCTGTCATTATAGTCGATGCAGTTTTATAAGCCTAAGGGTAGTTAAGAGGCATTGATGGACAAGTAACCACACGATCGGTCCCTCTACTAGGCTCTAGAGTGGGATCGTGGTGTACGTACGTGTAACCAAGACGGTGTGCGTGTGGTGTTGAATACAAACTATCACTGTTTCACGGGTTGAACATACTGCAGATTGTGAGTGACTTCTAACTTTCAATCCGACTGAAATGGTTATACAATTTCTATGGACACAGAATTGCAGAAGTGGAAAGATGCCCAATGGAGGCCTTCTAGTTAGTTGTAAACAAACTCGGCATAAGTCCCATTGCAGAACGATCGCGATGTCAGCTGGGGTGATGTCGAATGGAACAACTGAAACATTGTAACAATTTCGCAGAGACCCCTGGATGATTGACAGGTTACCTTTTGTTCGATGCTGGATTATTTTGGCAGCGCGGCGGTCGACCGCATTGCATGCACTGCAGATCGACAAATTCCACCAATTTCTTTCCATGAAAATCGGCGGTTAAAACACTCTTCCTTACAACAATTTTCACTCTAAATCATCGCCGATGAAAGGGATTCACTGCTATTCTTTTGAGAAGGCAAGGAGAGGATAAAAATTAGTACCATACTTATGAAATCATCACATTTTTCACTCCATGATTTACGCGAGTACCGGACGATCGACCGCAAACAGTATTATTATCTCGCGGGTCATTAGTACAGTAGTACACACGGACGGTATCACTCGCGTTTCTCCTAGCGCTTGCATGTTATTCTATCGACTACCGTAATGGATATGTCAGTTCTCTTTAAAAATTGATAGATTTGATCCAATGAACTTGAAACATTATAAACATTATTAAAAAATTAAACACTGTTTTCCAACCTCTTCCTTCAAACTCGTATTCGTCGCTAAGTGTAACGTGTTGACGGACAACATGCACTGTACTGCATGCCTCGTGGCATGGCGCTACCGCCGCGTACACTGGACAGTGCGGTACAGTACGGCATCGCTCCGTTAGTTTACATTTTAAAGGCAAAATTTCACATTTCTCATACTACCTACTCCTTTATCGAATGTTGCAGATTGATAATATATCAATACAACTGTTGAAATCGTGAATGTACATGCCCAGGCGCCCCCCCCCCTGCTTGTTTGATAGACGAAGCCAGGTCGGTTCGATACTGCATATCAACATAGAACAAAAAATACATGTATTAGATCGAAGAAAATGAAAAGTAATAAAATATATATAGCAGATGAACTTACCATATTATCCCTTGACTCTTGTAACCCATACTGGCTGCAAAGAATGTCAATTGTTCCCTGTTATTTGCTGCAAAGTTGGGAAGACTCGCTCGTATCCAATGTGACAGCCGCGGCCGTACGTACGGTGTACATCACTACCCTGCTGTAAAAGCAGCCATAGGATTTATCTTCATCAAATGAGGGCCAGGTAGTGCGCTACTTTTCCAAATTTTTCAACTTCTGAAGCAAATAACCTATGTGCCACATTCCTACATTTCTTGTTCGGCTCGAAGTTGTGCTGCTCCGCGAAAAAAAACACTCGTATACAGCAGGCTCCATGCACAGAGTGACCGAGCCCATCTATTTTCACTAGGCTAGGGGTCTTTTCATCACCTAGGAGACGTACGTTTCTACCAGGCGGCCATGACAGTCAGTAATCTATATCTTTTTTAAAAGTGATCTATATCTTTTTAAAAGTGATATTTAAGCCCAGACAAAAAGTGATCTATATCTTTTTAAAAGTGGTCTATATCTTTTTAAAAGTGATCTATATCTTTTTAAAAGTGATCTATAAGCCCAGGCAAAAAGTGGTCTATATCTTTCCAAAGTGGTCTATATCTTTCCAAAGGGGTCTATATCTATGTTCACTAGGCTAGGGGATCTTTCCATCACCAAGGAGACGTACGTTTCCAGTCGGCAATGACAGTGGTCTATATCTTTCAAAAAAAGACCCCCTAAGTTACCCAAGTGTTCTATATCTTCCCCCCCAAAAAGACCCCCTAACTTACTCAAGTGTTCTATACTGTATCCCTAACTACTGTTCTGTTTCATTATGCCAGAAGGGCGAGTAAACACATCTGTTGTTTAAGTAAATTTACTTTTATTTTTAATCCTTTATTTATATATTTGACGAGAGTCGTTTTCTCTTTATTTTAGTGTTCTGTTTCACTATGCCAGAAGGGCGAGTAAACACATCTGTTGTTTAAGTAAATTTACTTTTATTTTTAATCCTTTATGGAAAGTGGGGCAATGTGGCCGTCGGGGCAAGTGGGCCATTTTCTATTTTACGACAAATTGTGGTTAAAAGCGATCTCCCCCTTTACGGCAAGTTTACGTTCCAGTATACCAGACATCAGACGCATCCAGCCGATGGTGGCAACTGTCAGCAGACGCGCTGCTTTCAGGTAAAAATACGTATTTTCTTCTTAGGGTTGCGTGTTTTGCTACTGGTCACGTGTCCATTAGTATGTGTAAAAGTGGCGATAACATGGATTTCGACCGTATTGTATTGATATGATTATTTCGATAAAAAATAATTATGTAAACATGACAGAGACAACGGTGCCTTTGTTTATGGCGCCAAATAATGAACGATCAATAACAGTTGTTGAATTATTACACGATTTTTGATAGAAATCGTATTTATTTTTCCAATATGGCCGCCAAATTCAAATATAACGACATAAAATGAAAACATCTTGTATTTTTCTAAGATTTTAGTATTCACATTTATCATTGTATTTTGCATGTATAAATAACTCCTCCTTGTTAACAGTACAAGTTTTGCTGCATGTTTTACATTGTATGCGATAACAAGAGTCGATTATTTCCTTTCTTGATTTCCTTCGGCGGCCATTTTTAAATACTTCTCGTGGGAAATACTGGTAAAATTTGAGAATTTTATTTATAAACTGAATATTCTCGATTACAATTTAATTCATCTATCAAAACATATATATTATTGAATAAATATTCCATGGCAGCCCATTGAATCAGTACTGCAAGTTAGATTTTACTAATATGGTGACATGTTTTGTGACTGGCCCACTTACCCCAAGTACTCTGGGCAAGTGGGCCACCACATATAGTGAATTCGAAGCTGTGTACTGCCTGAAAAATTAATGTTTACAATCAGAAGCAGCTGGCCTATAAACACACAGACACATCACATAGGAAATAAATAGATAAATGAAAATTAATTAATAATTAAATGAATAAACGAATTTATAAGTATACAAATATAATATCGTTTATAATAATATAGATAATATATTTATTTGCATAAAAGTAATTGAATAAATTAATTACATATAAATTTATTGATTGATAAATTGATGATGTAATGAATTAATTATTCAATAAATTAAAATTATATATTTATTGATTTATAATCAGTTAATACATAAATTTATTAGCTTATAAATAAATAATATGTAGGTATTTATTTTTTGTATGCATAGCATGTATCTAATATTATGTGTAATATATGTGCGTGCGTATGTGGATAACTAAATATGCCTGACTAAGAATGTGTATTTATATTGTGAGGGTAATACCGTCTATTATATGTTATATAACTATGATTTTTTATATATTTGCTGTACAACAGGACATGGTAAGAAGAAAAGACTTGCCCGAGAAGCAGGGCTTCTTGCCCTATCTGCCATGCAAAATAAAGTCAGAGCAGTTCGCTACGACTGGTGGAAGTAACGAAAATGTACAAAATGACACCATGGATCATGCACTGGTGTATTTGGTTAATCTAAATTGGAACAATTCTGCTGTTCGGACCACAGCAGCAGTGACAATGATTAAAGGACAAAGTCACTCATTTTGACATTATTCCAGCTATTTAATTAGATTCTTGTGAAATATTATTGTATTGCTCTGCTTATTGAAATAGGCTGAATTACCAGTTGTCTCAGCTCAACTCACACCCTGTACATGGACATAAGGCATGATTACTTCCATCATTTAATTTTTGGTAAGTATCAAAAATTGCTTTGTGGAAGAATTCATGCATTATAACCAGGCATATGGTGAGAGTTGAACTGTAACAACTGATAATTCAGCATATTTCAGTGACCAGAGCAATACACTAATATTTCAAGTGAAACGAAAATACCAGAAATAATGTCAAAATGAGTGACTTTGTCCCTTTAAGGTGGTTGGAAAGGCTATTTTGGACCAAAACTTAATTCAGAGTAAAATTCAAATTTTAAATGTTAAAGTCAAGATGTTTGGTTACAATTTTTGGGATAACTCCCATTCTTTACATGTTCTCCGAAGAATTTAAAAATTTTAATATTTGCAGCCATGGTGTTATATTAAATTAATGGCTTGTGCAATTCTGTACAGTTCATATAACAGCATTCACGATTACGCAACATTTTGCATATTTTAAACTTTGAAAACAACTCTTTCCGCATTTTTTGCTTTCCTTTGCTTTGCATTTTCAGTATACAATGATTACAGAAATATATTTCACAAAGCACTGCCCACTATATGATCAATACTACTGCTACTTTGTCAGGTGACTTCATGGAGAATTATATTTCATGAAGGCTCAACCAGATTCATAGTTTGTAAGATCTGTACACAAAACGAGTGATTTATTCTAGCAACAATTTCATGTTAAAAACTGATGCAATACGTCATTTGCATGTGATGGCGTAAATCAGTTGATAATTCAGGCCACTGTCACATAACTCAAAGGACTGCTGAATGACACTATACTTAAACAAAAGTAAGGTGAACTTTACTCTGAATTTTGTATGCTAGTCTGCATTGCCATTGCCATTCTGTAATGTGTAGTTCTAAGTTATGAGATGCTGTAGCTACAAAAATGTAGCGAGATGGCAAGGCACAAAAATACTAAAGCATGGTCAGGCTGATAGTTTAGTGCTTAGATATCTGTGAGAGCTACCAGTAATTGAATCCAAATTGTTGAGCATTGCTCAGTTCTCGCGTACTATCACAATGTTTTCCAAGTTGTAAGGATACAGTTACTTATTTGAAATAAAAAATTACAATGTATTGTTATATTAATTGTAAAATTGACAAAAAATGAATAAAATATTTATGCATTAAGTGTTCTTTATAAAGATAATCATTTAAATTCATACATCTTTCAAATAGGTGATAAATTAATATTTATACATAGATTTGTACATCAAGCAGAAATATCAGCCTTGGGGAAAATTGCATATTATTGGTGGCCCACTTACCCCAAATAGTGGGGCAAGTGGGCCACTTCAACAAATATTTTTATTGGCATGTCATTTGCATAATAATATTTCTTTAATATCATTTATTATACCATTATATTTCATTGATCTCATTTTATATTATTACCATATTAACATGAGATTTAATGAAGTCGTTACAATTATATAAAGCAAAATACCACTAATGTTATTAAAACAAGTGTGTTTTTTAACATGTTGTAATCAAAGTGATGAAGTGGCACAGTCGCTAACTGAACAACTTTCCATTTTTTTTTAAATCTTAATGATCAGCTTAACTGTTTCCTCTAACTGAAACAACCCGGATTGTCACAAGTTAGATAGAGCTGTAACATGTAAATAAAACATTTAATATATTAAATAAAATCTATTTCATTTTTTGATGAAGCCAAAGATTTCTATGGTGTGCTTCTGATACCAATATAGTGCAGTGTAAATTTTGACAAGACTAATTCTTTCCTCAAATGATTTTGTAATCTTTCACTTTTGAGGCGCACACAATACCTTAACAGAACCACCAAACACGGTCATTATCCGGGTGAAGAAGACGTGGATATAGTTAAGATAGTACAATAAGAGTGGATGAAGTGAATATAGTGAAACATCGGCCCTTCTTTTTAATCAGTTTCCCCTAAGTTTCCAAGCCCATTTCTCGTCTTACTCACAGTCCCTCCATACACCGGTTGGGAAATGCCTGGGTTCCTCCTATTGTTACGACGCTCCTTATGGTTTGATAAAATGTCTGTGTTTGTAATTGTAGGGCTTTTTTCATTTCGATTTGAATACAATCCACCCCACACCAAAAATAAACATCACATTTCATGTGATACCTGTCGTAAAAGTTTATTATCAGGCGACTGGTAGAGTTTACAGAAATGATACACGAAGACAGCAGCTGTCCGATGTTTGTGTCCGTCATAGCGAGCTAGCGATAATGGTCCAGTGAATACCGCTGAGGATGCTTGATCCGAACGAAATTTTTATTCTTTTGATTAACGTGTAAACGTAAGATCGCTTAGATCGCTGATAAGGAATATTTACAAAGCGACTAAACCTATGAAGGGTATACTATTTTATTCATATTGTCGTCTCCCATGTTCTAATCAGTAAGATACACGAGAGAAAAATGCCATCGAAGTGCATTGATTTTTATATTTCATAAGCTTATATTCCTTTGAAATCTATGCTTACAGTGTACATGCTAATGCGATATGATATCGAAGGAAATATTTAGTCAACGGTTAAGTGCATAATAGCCAAGGAAGGAATTGATTTATTGTATATTTATTTTAATATTTAATATTTATTTTGATAGCCAACATTCAACAAGCGCCATGTGCTTGTCTAGGGTCTCTGACTATAGGGGTGTTCTCACTGCAATGTTTTCGCAGGCCCAGCAACGCTCCTGATCAAAGTCCGACTTAAAAAAACGTGAGAACAATTACCAACGATCCTGTGCCAGCGTCATTTCAGGAGTCGAAAGGTTGACCTGGGTCCATAGACAGTAGAGTTTCTCTACTGTCTACGCCGAGTCCGAGCTCCTACTTAACTTCAGCGTTCGCTGCGCGTGTGTACGCATGGGTAATTACCGACTTCGAAAACCGTTCCCATGTTGCGACTTTTGGGCATATTTTCCAGGTAACTTATGGCCTTTGTTCAGTTTAACCATGACAGACGTGTCCTACGCAGCCAGACGCGGTAATAATCGGTTCAGAGAGGAAGTAGCGCTTTTGCTTGCCGCATCGCGAGAAGAGAGCATCAAAAAATTGATGGACGGCATTTCTAGAGACAGTGCAGTTAATTGAACCGTAGGAAATAAAGAAAATGTGTACGGGCATGTGTCCCTCGGAATGGGTTACTTTTCCACAAAGTATCCCTGAACATGGATCGATTTTTCATCCTAAAAACTCTAAATACATTAAGAGATATGGGTTGATAACAAAGCAAATGCCCTGTTCTTTAGGAAAACCTTCACATGCATGCAACAGAATAAAGATGAAAATTTCCAGAAATTGTCGAGCAAAATCCCTAACAATGAGTCGTGGTTTATTGACTATTCATGGTAGATGTTTTCAAATCGGGTGGCACACCCTCATATGAAAATATAAAGAGTACCTGGGGGTGGGGGCAGCCAATGAACTAAAGAGAAGTCCGGAGCAGAGGTGTTACCAAAAAATAAAACCATGAAGGCAAAATTTAAAGACATAATCAACCACAATAACAGGAACGATCGGGGAAGGAAGGCCCATGCTATTCTTTGATGAACTTTGTGAAAACTTTGTGCGATCAACAGGCGATAAATACATAAGCCATTTTGTTGTTGCCTTGATGCCCAACATAACCGCACAGGTAATTTAGGTCGATGTCAGTTTCAAAACAAAAAACTAAACTTACCAGCATTACCATGCTGCAAACGACCTGAAGATGAAAAGTACAAAAAACTCACAAACTTTACAGAAACCCTGCGCGGACAGACAGTGACAGATGAGAGGTTTTCAAAGTTTTAGTTAATGTGATCTTTATGTAAGCATATAATACAAAATACAAAGAATAGTATTAACCAATATCCAGGCTTTCAGAAAATATATACTTCAATGGGGTTACAAGATCAGGTTTTTTTTAAATTCATAGAATTCAATATTTTGATACTTGTTGTGGTAGATGAATCCAGATGCAAATCTACGGGGCCACAAAATCTCATGTTTAGCACTACTCACACTTATTTTGAAACATGTACTAGTAGAGAAAAGTAACCATTCTTGTTTTCCTGAACGTCGCAAAATTCAAATTTCCCATGGAATTTACAAAGAGACAATGGCAGCAATTTTTGAATTTCAAACATCTAAAAGATTAAGTGACTATCTTTCCTCATGAAAATTGTATTTTGTCCTAATTAGAGAAATGAAACTTTACTTTTGAAGTGCGCATTATCTGAGAAATATACTGTGGTTGGCGATTTCCCAAATTACAGCTCATTAGAATGACACAAAGGAACAGTCAAGCGGAGGTCTATCTCGTCGACAATTTCCCTTTACCGCGACTTTGATCTCACAATATCTATATCCAATGGTTAGAGGGACTATGATTGTGCACGTAGTGGTCAATCAGTTTTCCTTTAGATATAATCTTCAAAGGTCGCTATTTAGGATTCCCATAGTTACGATGAACGTGAGACTCCTGTTACATGTGTAAAACATATCACGATCGACTGACATTCAGAGGTCGACAAAAGTGCTTTGCTGTAAGTACAATTTTTCTAATCGCAGGGCGGTAATGATCTTCAACTGGACGACGTCCCGGGCCTATCTTCATGCAAATATTATGACCTATTCAAATAAGATGACCCAGGCCTATCCACAATACAATTACTCAGTACATAGACCCCAAAAATGCTCAGTAAATATACACATCATGACAGAAGGTGACCCCGACCCATCCACAAATACATGTACACGACATGGAGATAACCTTGGCCTATTCACAATACAAGTACATGTACAAGCTATCGAAGATGGCACAGGCCTGTTATCATTACAAATACATGTACACGTTATGGTAGATGATCCAGGCCTATCCAGAATACAAATACATGTACACATATGGAAGATGATCCTACCTTCAATACAACTGCATATCACAAACTATGGAAGATGACCCAGGCCAATCCACGATACACGTGCATGCTCACAGTATGAAATGCCCACGGAAAAGTTGAATTAATTTTGGTGATGAATGACACATCATTTACCTGGTAAATCTAATGTAACACCAATGTTTAAAATTGCTCATTGTCCAGTTTGGTATTACTCAATTTAGACTAAATTCATCCCAAACACAAAATTGCCCTTGTATTTGACAAATTCTCCTCGTCTTCACAATCATTACGGACCTGATGCGGGTTTGGAGGATTTTACAGCAGGTTTAACAGCAGAAGTGCCCGAACGCACGAGGGCTCGTACACCGTATTATAAATCTGTATCAGAGCAGTAAAGATTAAGGTATTCAGCAAACCTCTGCCGATTGAAGCGAAGTAGCAATGTAGTATGCAACAACCTCAAATGTTAAGATAGTTTTAAACTTGACACCATTGATTCTACGATTTGCATGGCCCTATCAGTGCACCCCTGTCGATTAAAGATGCATTGCCATGCATGTTGGACACCCCTAGAGGGTTTAAATAGTATTACCACGGACAAGCCTCACTTATGCTGAAGAAATAACGGGCGACGCACTGACCATTAACGTTTATTTATGGGCAAGGGCGAGAGGAAAGCCAAAAATTAACGGAAAGCAACGAACCCAAGAAATCCGTCAAAATTTGCGAGAATTTCCCAAGCGAACGACAACTGGGCCCCAGAACTGAGCAATACGCGACGCACTGTCACGTGTGGTGTAAAAATCAGAAAAAATTGGCAAATCCGAGATGCTTTCAGAAAAAAAAGTGTCTCAACTTGGCTAAAAAGTGATCCATTTTATTTTGTGAGTGATTATGATTTACGTTTCATCTGTAAAGTTACGAAACTTTGCGTTATTAATCTTATTATTCATATTTACGGGCATATAAACAAACCATTACTGTGTATTTGCGGTCAGTCATGTGGTTCAGCTCGACCAATCAAAATGCGACGGGCAGGGTATGGCAATATACTAATGGTTTGATGCTACATAGTACGCATTCTGTGATTAAAGTAGTTCGAACATATAATATTGGACACACATAAAGGCACGATGACATTCTTGCTAGGTCAAGTTCGATACTTGACCAATCAATTAAACACCTTGGCTGAATAATCAATTAATCAGTATTAATCGAGTGAATGCTCTCGTGCTAAACTTGTCATCTAGATATATAATAGCTAGCGTTTGTAATAGTTTTCGTGTATGGCATTTAGCTGGTGAAACATGATTCCATAAGTGACTAAAATTACATTGGCACAAAGAAGCACAATGATTTACCAATTTAAGGTAAAAAAGCTACAACTTTGGCCCAAAATTTCATGTTGACATTCAGCAACGTTGCAAGTCTTAGTCATAGATCGCCATTTATCTTACGGCGAATACCGCCGTACAGGTCAGATTCAGGTTTGCCGGGCAGCCATACTCGTGTCAGCTGCAAAGGTCAGACTGCAAAAGAACATATACGTACATATGTTAGGTGTGTGCAACAGATGTTATATTTTTTAATATATCTCTCTCATTAACAGGCGGAAGGTTAATCTCGCGACCTTTTCCCTTTTATATCGTAAGTATTGGAATCTGTGACATGGATAATGCATTATCATTAGATATTTGGGTGCAACTATCATATCATCAATCAAACAAATGTATTTTCATTCACACCTAAACTAAAAGTGACAGTAAATTCGTATTTATTGCCAGAGCCTCACGATCAATTTTTCTTCCAGACTGAATTATATGGATGTTGCATTTTAAATGTATGCATCATCAATATGAACACGTAGCGACTGCTCCGTAGCGGATGAGGTTATCCAATCTTCAAACAATTTGCTAAATTTCAGAAAACTCCCTGCCATCCCAAAGACCGTGACACAGAAAATAACGGCAGTTGACGGTTATGAAATAATTTGAAGTTTTCAGTACTTAAGTCCCGGGATAAGTATTAGGCCCTTTCAAACAATGAATTATCTGCAAAAATTTGAATTGGCTTATCACTAAAGGCCTGCTTTGGCGCCAGATTTTCTCATCAGAAAATTAACCCACTAGATTACAATTTCAATGGAAAACAAAGTCTATTACACCTCCATAATCCTCTTACATACTAGAAGAAAGGCGATCCCAGGGATTGCCAAAAGTGCCGTAAAAATATGTATTTTCCTAATGCCCAGATTATGTGACAGGAAATTTTAATAACCTCTAAAATCCATGTTTACTGTCATACAAGTGCTGGGGTGCTTTGGATCGAAATTTGCATCAACGATTGAAAACATAATAAAGTCGAGAAATATGCCTTGATGTTTTTTTATTACTGGCACTCGAAATTGAAAGATTTAAACTTGAGCTCAAACGTTAAGCAGGGATAATTTAAATTATTCTTTTTAAAATCAAGAATAAAAATCGGCGGCCACCATGCATTTTTTCTACCAAATTACAGGCAAATATTTACCAACTCTTCAAATTCAATATGGCCGCTATCCCTGTGTGTACTCCACGGGGAAAATAAATCTTCTATTTCGACAAAAGTAAACCAGTAGTAACTGTATTGACTCCATAACCTCAAATGAGTCCCCCAAAGTGATAAACTTAATAAATATTGTAATAGTTTTAGAGGCCGCATTTCTGTTCATAAGGCGTTTGGGGATCAATTTCTTTGCGACATATGTGTAACTCTTAGGTAACCTTAAGTTTTCATATCAAAATATACTCTGTGAAACAAAGCCAAGATGTATCTTCGCTAGCATGAAAAATGCTATCATCTGGTTAAGAAATTACTTATCCAATAAAAAACTCACTCCAATTGCTCGCTCGACAGAAACCACAAATGGAAATACATACTACATCTAATTAATAAGGTATACGTGACTGTGTACCGCTACATACTTGCCACGTTATACGAACTCTTACATGATTATATGTATACAGAAAAGATTTGAAAAACCACATGAGTCAAAATGAATATTGGAATACTCTCGCCAAGATCTGTGCTGCAGGTTCAGACGACCGTATAAATTACAACATTATTAAGGAAGTAAAATCTGTATATGGGACACCCACTCGATCTCGAGGCAGTGAACAGTACTGAAGAATAGAATAGAATAGAAGGCTAATACAAAGACACGAGGCAACAATCACATTGCTGTGAGGTGAATAGTACTTCTCTAATGAGACATTAGAGAAAGGGCCTAGCTAATCAACGTGTTGTAAATGCACCTTGTAGAATCACAAATATGGATCACTGTACACGGTAAATTTGTCTGGGACATAAATCGTAGGTCATTTTGACACAGCATTGCGTAGTGTTATATTCTCTCCGCCGTGTTGTACCACCAAATACCTGTGAACAGCGGCACTCACACAAATACTGCCAGACAGTGTAGCATGCTCCCACTCTGGTGCTTTGGAGTTCTATTAAAGTATTGAGATTATTATAATAAATGTCATGTATCCCTGTTTCTATAAATTGAAACTCAGATTGCTTGTAACAGTAAGTTTGTCGACGGAAAGGGTCAAATATTGTCGTGTTGGTCTACGTCTTTTACAACTGGAAGTTTTTCGGCGTCCTTCTTCGGATACAATGCAATTCATGATAGTCGTTCTAGCTGAATTTATCAGCAATGTCTATTATATCGGGAAAATCCTTAATGACATCGTAATTCTTTCCTCTCTGAAAGGCTCTTCTCTCGCGAAACACAAACGTCGACCAATTCGATTTCCCAATGCCGACGAACACTTTGCTCCCTTAAAAAATAATAACAAATTAAGATCCTTTCACTTCATCTGACTGATGATTGCAGGATGCATGAAACTTAAATAATAGAATTCATTACTTTGTATTTGAAGTAATTTGTGTTATTATTTACAACGCTCTGCTTAGCATCGAACATTGTAATTTCCAACGAGGACATTATATATATATATATATATATATATATATATATATATATATATATATATATATATATATATATATATTATTGTTCAGTTATTGTCATGTAATAATGGTGAACTAGTGTACATCAGAGTTTCACTCGGTTACACGATCATCAGACTACTACATGTATTGCTGTTGAAAGCGCATTATACAACCTATCTGCATACCATCAATTCATGAATTACCATATGCGCTGGAAAAAGCAACACCAGCTCTTATGATCTTGTAACAGCGTGAAACTCTGAGTCAAAACCGAACGAGTTAATCGTTGTTACATGATTGCAACTGAACACTAAATTACTCTGCGGGACCTTATCGAGGACTGTCTATTTTCAGCGAAGACACACCTATTATATTTATAAACAAATTACTTTAAGTAAAAAGTAATGAAATCTATTACTTAAGTTCCATGCATCCTGCAATCCTCATATATATATATATATATATATATATATATATATATAATATATATATATATATATATATATATATATAGATAGATAGATAGATAGATAGATAGATAGATAGATAGATAGATAGATAGATAGATAGATAGATAATATAGATATATATATATTATATATATATATATATATATATATATATATATATATATATATATATGAATGACTGTGTAGAGCTAAGAATCCTTCAATTCTGTCTGAAGGTTGCAGGATGCATGAAACTTAAGTATCAGATGCTATTACTTTATACTGTTTGTGTTATTTTTCAGTTTGTATAGATAGATACAGAGAGAGAGAGAGAGAGAGAGAGAGAGAGAGAGAGAGAGAGAGAGAGATGATCAAATACAGTAAGTTTTAAAACGGGTTCGGACTCACAACGTAGAACACAGATGTCCTCTTGGGAAATTACAGTGCTCGATGCTATTAGCAATTTACCCCAAGTACACAGTAATAATATCTGTTACTTAAGTTTTATGCATCTTGCAATTATCTAACACATTTTTACGGCTGTGCAGACAAAATATGTTGCGATGACAGTGACAAATACAAATAGTAAAACAAAAACACTGACAGACTAGGACTAGATAAAAGAATCGATGAAAACCCGTAAGACTTGTAACCTCCACAAATGTAATAATCTCCACAAATGTAATATCAACCACAAATGTAATAAAATGCACCCATAAATGTAATATCGCCCATAAATGTAACAAAAATCACCATAAATGTAATAAAAACACCAACACCACACTGTAATAAATGGTAACCATAATTGTAATAAAAAATACACCCATGAATGTAATACTTAACAACCATAAATGTAATAAATCTATTTTGTCATTGCAATTGAGGAATTAGCCCTTCAATATTGATCTATGTAATAAGGAAAGCAACTCCACACATTATCATTTCTTAGTTGTTTGCGTTTTAGTGTGTTTGTACGTATATTTGTATTTTATGTTTCACTGTTTTGTGTATAGAACTGATTGGCCACGGCGAGACACAGCTGTAATATGAATGTCAGTGCAGTCTCTACTCAAGCATGAGAGTGGGGAAGACTGTATAACACTACGACCCTTTATCGCCGTTTTTTCGAAATTTGCCGTACTTTCTTAATCAGTTGCCTCAAATTCGTCTTCAATGGACAAACTGTGTGGAATAATCGATAGATTGTCTGTATTCCTATGTTGTCCCACTTGAAGTTTATTCCTTCACTAGGGATGACGGAATGTCTAATTTTCTTCTACTGTGTTCAAGTTAGTGTTCGTATTGTTTTTTACTAGATTGAAATATATGTTCTCGTCACCATGTTTTGTGTCGTAAATTTCCGTTATAAAGGTTTTATATTTCTCTGTTATTTGTTCTGAGTCATCTGTCTTAAACTTTGTGTGATATCACTGGTTAAAGGGTTATTTTGACGCTTCCTTATTATGTAATTATCAGTGTCTAGAACTGCTGTTCCACTTCCATTATCGGTTTGATCAGTACCTCGCCGTTTTCTGATAGCGTTCTCAAAGTATTCTATTCTGTGTTTCGGATAGAAACCTAGTTTCAGGAAAGCATGCAATAACATTACACTAGTCTTATTAAAGTTATTATTTACTCAGGGCATTGATAAACAAATGATCACATATGCACTTATGGTTGAGTTTTATTACATTTATGGTTAATTTGTTTATTACATTTGTGGTTGCGGGTTGTTACATTTATGGTTGACTATTTTATTACATTTGTGGTTGATTTATTACACTTGTGGTTGATATTACATTTGTGGAGGTTACACGACTGACATTCCATGCATGGCAGTATACATACGTACGTACGTGTCAAACACACATGAATGCAGGCAGGCACACACACACATATACACACACAAACCCTTTGTTGAATTACTTACTTGCACAAATCTCCTGCTCGATCAAAGATATGAAATAATCATCGTCACCAAACGTATCAATATCAGCATTGTGTAGATTTATGACGTCATCAATTGTAATGATACTTGTCAAATTATGAGCAGCGAATTGGTTCAAAACATTCTGAATGGAAACAAAGGTTTGATAAATGATGCAGTTTTCAGTCACATGTATAACAATCATGTAAAGAACAGTAAATGAATAAAAGATGGTGTTATGTAAGTCATTTTCCCCCACACTCATGACCTGAGAATAATTAGTCTAGAACATTCTCAAGGTCATTGTCCTTCACGACCTTGAATTCAATTAATCGTGTTTGGAATGTTCTGGAAATTTAATTAGTTGTGTAAGAGAGATAATTTTAGAGCATTAATTATCATGTCAATAAATGTTCTAGCTTGTTCTTACATGCTCTTATAACCACATGAGTATAAAAAGGGGACCGGCACAGCTTCCAGTCAGACATTTTGGGATCGTGTCTCATGTGTGTTACTTCAAGTCTTTGGAAACTCAAGCCGTATTAATTTCAAGACTTTTCAAGACCTTCACTGCCAACGCTGGATTTATACTGTGGACTTTGTGCAACTTCAAGCCTGCAAACCAAAGGACTGTTCATCAATCCGACTGACTGTTACAACTCTGAGACTGGAGGTTTGCCGTCCCAGTTGGGATGAGTAGCCTGTACACTTTTACAGTTTGTATTCTATCCTCGACTTAGTGCTTAGTTTTATTTTTCGTAATAAATTTCGTTTTATACGGAAACTGCTGAGTTCACCTTTTGTTCGTTTTCTCACACGTAACAATCGGTAAAAATGGAAGATTCTGGTGAAACTTAAATGGAACGTCGGACAAAAGTGAAACGACAAGAAAAGTGACCCGCAGAGAATAAAACACAACTGATGCAGATGAAAAGTGGAGACAGGAACACTAAAGAAAAACTAGTATGGAATAAAACAGTATTTCTAACAGGGGGAAGCAACGGAATAAACCAAAAATACACTTACAAAGGAATTCTTGCTCGCGTTTTGAGATTTACACTATTACAGTTATGGGCAAGAATCTCTCACCGCCAGGGAAAAGCAGTGGAAATTAATGAAGTAACTACATAGTTGTGCTGATAAAATGTCACCAGCCTTTTTGTTACATACGTTTGAACAAGAATGTCCAGATTACTGATGATTATTAGCTCTTATTGTTTCCAATATTATCTTTACTAGTGAATTTCTTTTCAAATACCGGAAATTGAACAAAGCTGGTGATCATTTTGATTGAAATGTTAAACCATTACTGTTTCTATGCTATTTCATGTATTCGTATGTACGCCTCCGAATGTATCCTTCGGTTACTCTGACGTACAATTTGTAACAACTTGAACAGGCAATGTCATAGAATCAGTTGCATGAATTACAGATTGTCTTTTTAGTGTAGAATGATTAAGTGTGTCTTTGACAGATTTAATTCCATAGTTATGTAACTACAAAAAGGACAAGTCGGTTTGTTTCCCTAGGAAGGGTCAGAAACATCTGAAAATTTCTATCCACACTCAGAATATTTTGAACTTGAATATGAAATGATGTACTTGTATTGATGATACACCCTTATCTTTAAAATAAGAGTATACCCACACAACTTTGTTTATGCTTTCTTGATTTCTAAAGGCTTCCCTATGTCTCACAGCTACAGACAGCGTTTTCCATTTGCCCTGCCATTAAAATTTAACCAAAATCACTCATACGTTGAACTCTAAATGCAGAAGCAGTCACATCTTCTGTTTGGTCTACCATTCAAATCTGACTGATTGGTAAAACATGGATACCCGACAAGTTTTTTCACCGCCTAAAGACTTAAACCCCACGAATGTCGTGTTTATCTATCGGACACTCATATAAGCAATAACTTCCACTTTATGTTATAAAGCCCTTAAAGGAAAAGCTGTTGCCCCGTTGCTGGTGTACAATAGTATCGTTGAATTGCTTCCGTCTTGTGTTTCTGGTACGTCTATGTTTATACGAGAGAGATCCACATTTGTACGGGTGCCTAGAAAGTGTTGTTATCAACGTGTATTCCTGCCTTAAGTAACTGACCTGAATCTATACTAGTCTCGAGATTTCCCAAACGTTTGAATCAACTCATGTGAACTGACAAAAGAAAACACCAGAATCGATGGTATGAATAAGCTGGAGAATTGATGTTGATGCTCAAATGGTAAAGGAATCTAACAGTTGAATCTATTGCGTAAATAACACACAAATTCAGATCTCCGTTTTGCTAAATAAGATATTCAACACAGCAGCTGTAAAATACCCCAGTCTCATAACGCACGAACCTACTAGAAACTGTCTGCTTTATCGCCTGGAATATGCCGGCAGGAAAACGTTTTATTCGAATTCTGTTCTATCTGTATCTAACTAGCTGGCTAGCTTTTCATCTAGCTATCTATCTAGCTAACTATCTGCATTAACGCTCGTAGTAATGTAACGTTCAATCTTCCTTTGTTCATATCTTAGAAACGTGTCATTATAACAAGGTTATGTTAAGCAGTCGTTTAGTGTACAAAGTTTACTTTAAATGTATAATTTACAGCTTGAGAGGTTTGAAATAAAATTGACAGACTGCAGTGAAGATGTTGTGAAAATGCGCGGAAGTCATAGATATAAACCACTTTTGAAACTTACCTCACGAGGTTCTCTTGGGGCGCTGGCCATGAAAATGCAACCTGTTTTCTCTTGTGACATTATCGACAAAATGTGTAATGCTATACTCTCCAAAATTCTGTACTGCATCTGCAAAAGCTCACGGCACGTGGTTTCATTGGTACCCGATGGTTTACCGACACGACAACTATAACCGTAGAACAACCGTAGAACGATAGAGAAATGGGAGCAAGTATAAAGCAAATAACATAGGTCGAATTGTATTACTCAACATGCTCCTCTTCTTTAAAAGTCGATAGAGGCCAGCATATGCAATGTTTTAATTTAGGTTTTAGACTGTCGGGAGTAATTTTCTGGTCCCGAATACAGATTTTAAAAAGTAAATAATTTGAAAACATTTTTATAATTTTCAAGTTCAATTGCTTTGCAAAATTTATTTAGTAAATGCCTACAAATTGTAAATTTTAATGTTTTTTAATATATCTATAAGGGAGCGTTCAGTTATTATGGCCGGGGTGGGCCGTCAAAATCCAGGGGTCATCTTAAATTTGAAAACTGCAAAGGGGTCAAGTATTCTTTAAACAGTTCAGAGGGGGTTTCACTTAATTTTCATGAGTATCCGTCCCGTCAAAAACCAGTTTCAGTGTTCAGAAATATTTTGGAGATAAAAATGATTCGCTGCATGATTTCATTCTCTGAAGTCATTTAACTGTAAATCTGAACAAAAGTATAATTATCTGTCACATGAACATCTTGACTTGGCAACTCTGAGGCTTGTCTTATTGTTACTGAGGGCAATGAACAATTCCTTTTAGTTACATATTATTGATATAGCAAGTTTTGTCACGGAAATTATTTAACAGTTACCTGTGCTGAGACTACTATTACTATGAAAAGTGAAATAATACTTTCAGATGAAATTACAATATCATAATTGTTGTCTACATCTGAACTTTTGAATACCCTATTTGAATCAAGTACATTTGTATCAATTATGAAACAACTATAAGAGCACAAATCAATTTAGTTTAGCATTATAAAAAAATTATTCATAGTTTTCTCATAGACTCTAATGTACTAGTGAATCAACATTTCGGTGAAATTCCAAATCCAATTTCTTGCACACACATCAACTTTTAACCATCCTAGTCTAACTAAGTACTTTAAAATGAATTATCAAACGTCTATATATACACAGATTTAGATGGTTTGTATTGAAAAAAATATGCTATAGTTTTCTAATAGACTCCAATGTAAAGTAAATCAACATTTCGGTGAAATTCTAAAAACCAGTTTCTTGCACACATATCCATTTGTAACCACCCTAGTCTAATCAAGTACAATAATATTAATAATTGAGAGTACAAAAATACACAGATCTATTTATTTTTGTATCGGAAAAAATATTCATAGTTTTCTAATAGACTCCCATGTACAGCGAATCTACATTTCGGTGAAATTCCAAAATTCAATTTCTGGCGAACACAACCATTTGTTACCACCCTAGTCTAATCA
This sequence comes from Ptychodera flava, assembly GCF_041260155.1. Taxonomy (NCBI): domain Eukaryota; kingdom Metazoa; phylum Hemichordata; class Enteropneusta; family Ptychoderidae; genus Ptychodera; species Ptychodera flava. Next base: position 10,834,376 of record NC_091937.1, read on the forward strand.
AGTACATTAATATTAATAATCAAGAGTACTTAAATACACAGGTTTACGTATTTTTGTGTTATAAAAAATTATTCATAGTTTCCTCATAGACTCCTATGTGTAGTGGATGAACATTTTCAGTGAAATTCCAAAATGAGATTTCTTGTACACATAATGTGCACCTTTAACCATCATATTCTAATTGAGTACAATTATTTCAATTATTCAACGTCTGAATATGCACAAGTTTAGCAAGTTTATCATTGGAAACAAATTATTCACAATTTTATCATAGACTCCCTTGTATAGTGGATGAACTTTATTGGTGAAATTCTATAGTCAATTTTTTTGTCCTCATACCAGTTGTAACAACCCTATTCCAATTAAGTACATTTATGTCAATTATCAAAATAATGTCTATAAATGTATAGATATAGTTTTTTATTGAAAAAGTATTACATAGTTTCTCATAGACTACCATGTATAGTGAATCAACATTATCAACAGCTGATTATCAATTAAATCCAAATATCAAAATTTTATATGCACACGCTGGAGCAAAAATATTGCGACCCATTTGTAATTTCTGTCCAATCCCTTTTAGGGGTAATTTCAAAATTATAGCAAGTAAGAAGGGGAAATTTGAACATTAACACCTTGTGAGTTTGTAAGGAGGGTCATTTGAAAAAATCTGAGAATCTTTTTTTTATATTCTATCGTTTCCCCAAGGTGTTTGTGTGTGCAGCTTTACTCAAGCAATGTGGGGTCATGAAATTTTTGTCATCCTAAAACGGGGTCATCAATTTTTTTGTGCAATGGTTAGGGGGCTCACTTATTTTGACTGATGCACAGGAAGAATTTGTCGGCCCACCCAAGCCATAATAACTGAACGCTCCCTAATTTCTGGATTTCAATTGTGATATTGCTTTGTCGTTTACTTTCTACAGTCTACTTAATCGCTAAATTCGATATCTCAACGTGGAAATGCGTTTGATTACTACAGTGAGGCTTCAGTGCATTTATTCTATTTCTGATTATGTAAATAATAAATGTATGTGTTTAACAAAGACTGTTTGACAGGATAACATGCCGCAGAGGGGTGAATCAGGACGCTTTGGTCGACGCTAACATTATCATATTCTTAACTATGCTAAATGTTCTGGTTAGTACATATTTAAGTCGAAGTTTCTGGTAAATTATTCCAAGTTGCCATTATTTGTTTGATGGGATTACTGCCTCATGATGATAAAGAACATATCACGGTCAGGTCTCGCATGCCGCGGATACAAGTGTCTGCATCTGTGATAAAGTTAAATTACAAGGGCTTAAAGATATATCCAAGACGATGTACTTTATTATGTTCTTGTAATTAAGACTGTTTTTACTTTTAGGACTTCACTTTCGGTCACAGGAGTCGCTGTGATGTTTGTTTAGATTTAGGATGACATCAAGGATCGACGCGAAATAGATTCCGACGCAAAAAAACTGATGTCATACAAGGGGGTTATCGTAACGTAGAACGACAAGAGTAAAAATCCCATACTTTGCAGGGAGTTTAAAAATGCAGTTTGTGCATATGTTAATGATTATAACGAGGCAGGCGACAAAGGAAATAGAAATGTCACACGAAATACCATCGTACAAAGGTTACATACCTACACATCTAGAATGGTAAGAATTATGCAACCGTGCATTGATATATGGTGATATACTCACTCTTCGCCCGTCCTGTTCCTCCAATGAAATCCTAACATGGGTTTGCCATCGCAAATATTCGGTAAGACGTTGACAACAGCTTTCTGCAAAAACGACGTCCTCACCAGATGTCCGTCGACAGCGCACGATATCACTGCTTCGTTTGGTAGGTGGACTCTTTCAAAACCTATAGGTGATACCATTACTACGCAACTCTCGTCAGCAGTTTCCTCCATCGCATGCCATGATTCCGGTATCGATTTCGGAAAAGTGACTGACTCAATATCAGGGATGTCAACATTTAGCCTTTCACGTAACCAGTTTCTGCTCTCCTGATAATATCGTGTGATTGGTTTATATACATATCTCGCCCAATGATAAAATGTCCAAGCGGTTTTAATGTGCGAGCCGCATCTGTCTCTGAAATCCTCCATGCTTACAGCCGGTATAAATTGTCTGAGTACGCTTACATTGAATGTTTCCTCAAAAAGAACTTTCCCAATATGATATCTTGTACGATGATGTGTGAAATCCGATAAAACAATAGTTCTATTTGTGTAAACTGCGAATGCTATGGCAATTTTAAGTTGTCTGTATTGAAAATTCGGTCCGCCTCCGCTATGCAGTATAGGTAGTAGGAAACGGTTTTGCATTGCTTGGCGTAATTTACGGGGTAGCGTGTACGAGTAATTACTTTGGTGTACATATTTTATCGATTTCGTTGTTGTCATTCCATCAGAATCCGTTGCGGCTGAGTAAGAAGTCCGCCCCGAAGTGAAGTCTGATGAGAGAGCCTCGGGCATGGTTGTTGTCATGACGTCCGCTACAGGGATATGGAGTAAGGGGTGTGCAGTGACTATCTTGCCGGGAGAAACCGAGCGCGTGTACGTACTTGAAGATGCACCTTTCTCACTCCTCGTTGTCGAATTCCAGTTCTAAGATAAGAATGAGAAAATTTCAGCATCGCTTTGTATGTAAACACTTTGATAAGATTACTCAAATATACAAATGGCGACAGACCAAAATAGCGCGTATATCATTCTTGATCCTTGAGTGTTGACTTCGGAAAGAAGTTCCATTTTAAAAACATCAAGAATCAAATGTAAAATACAACTAGAAATCATCCGCAATCCTTAAACTTTGATCATTACAATTTATCAATAGAATAGTCTTGACAATTTTTTTTAATAGGCTGTAGCATGCAGACATTCATCTATTATAAGACACAAGAAGCTGTAAAAACTTCACACAAATGGTATTGGTGTGGTCACTTTATCCGCCAAATTAGACATTCCCCTCCCCCCTACTCTCTCTCTCTCTCTCTCTCTCTCTCTCTCTCTCTCTCTCTCTCTCTCTCTCTCTCTCTCTCTCTCTCTCTCTCTGTCCCTCTGTCTCTCTCTCAAAAGCAATCTCACATAGGGACTTAGATGGCAATTGAATCTACCTTTCGTCATATGTAGTCTCGACTCTACTTTCTCTTATTCCATTAACCTTTCACAAATGCTATGACAACTTTCAAAATGGAAAAGTAGATGTTTCCAGACGATAATAATATAGCGACGCGTTACCCTTGATTGACAAATGCGAAGTATAAGTGGGAGGATAATCACTGTTACAGTAGGTCCCATTTAAATACTTTTCTTTGCAGCAGTCAGACAGATTTCAGACTATTCATTGAGACAGAGTCATTACAAACAGTCCGGTCCTTTGCAGTTGGCATATTGCAGAAATACTTGGCCGTTCGCTGTTCAGGCGACAAGGGCGTTCCGTTGAAATTAGCCAGGAAAAATCTTTCGTTTCTAGGAGATAATAAATAATGCTTTGTGTTTCTGCCATCAACTTTAATTAAACGCTTCCCTTTTACGCGATCTACAGTAAGTGTAAATAAAAAATCGTAGTTCATAGGGCAAAGTTACAGAGCTGGTTAAATTATCAACAATTATTACTTCACCCCTAAGAATAACATCATTCAATATTCAACATGAGCTGAGCGATTCTTTGCGACCTGAAGGTTAAGTACATATCTGGGATTTACAATCTTCGTTGAGCTGACAACCTCCTTCTAATAAGTGCTGAAAACGTAGTGCAAGTCAGTCTGTACAAGTACATCTATATATGGACTGGTCATTAAAACCTACGATTATACCAGCTGCCGTGCGTGATATGAGCTTGGTCGTACTAGTGGTAAGATTATCTCGACGGAGTGGTTGCAACGTGATGTTATGATCACCGAAAAAGAACAATATATATATTCCCCTATATGTAATTTTATATCAGTAGATATGGTTGAAAGGGACATAATCTGTAACTTGTGGCAAGTTTTTCAGTATTCTGCTTCAGTATATCAACTACCGTGTCTGACCCTAATCCGTTTGTCATGCTAAAATTTCAAGTATTTTTGTCAACACAGCTTGTAAGTGTGTGGTGATCATTGTTTATTGTTTCCAAATGAATTCTAGTTCGGACTGGAATACAATTTTTAACTATGACAATGTAGATTATACTCATATAGAGATTGTGTTGATATGCTAAATACTTGGCATTGAATTACAGTTGAGGGATTCAATGCAGAAAGTGTAGGGAAACAACACAACAGAGGTTATGAAATTATAGCCATAAGATACATCTTTAAAAGCAATCGAATCAAACTGTCATAGCAAACACTATTTCAAAACGATTAGATGCTCTATTCTTACCTTCTGCCGGTTGTTTGTCGCGACTGTTTCGTCCCTCCAGGTAAAAACTTTACCAGATTCAAAATATGTGCTGCACATAAGTGAATACAGTGCAACGAGGACGGTCGCCAAACAGACGAGGTAGAAGAAAGTGACTTTGAATTTCGCCATGATGGCGGATGACGTGTGTCTGTACATGACACGCAGCATGTTAAATGTTCCGAGCTATATTAATCAAAATTTTTACTGAGAAAAACTTTCGACACTGGTACAGGGTTCGTCTTGTAAAGTGGCATCAAATACACAAAACATCGAACGTACAACATATATCCGTTGTTTTAGTAACAAAGAAAGCCCTTTCGACAGAAATGAGTAGACTTTATAGAGCAGATCACATCCGTTGAAACTGAATATTGTTGGCTCGTAGTAATGGTACACTCATTTATCTTCCTCGCTGATGAGAGTACTTTATCAGCATTTGGTTCGTGTTGAAATGCTATCTAGAATCAAACATGTACCCAAGCAGCTGACGATGTAATCCAGAGAACAAGCATATGGTAATCGAATGATTGATTAGTCGGCGTCCAATCTGCTACTGCCATAATGGTCCAACGGAATTCTACTGATCACTCGCCCATGGTTAAATGTTCTACACTGATAAAAATTGTGCAGTGGTAATTTCTAGAAAGCTGCTTTTAATTTTTATTTAGCTACAGTTTTGTTGTCTTTTGTGATATATGATATATCGTCAAGATAATGTGAAATTGACAGCATTAAAATAGAATGCTCTTCGGGAACAGATATGCTGACTCTCAAATATCCAAAATACTTCGTTGGTCTACCTTTATGGGGTCTCATCTTAAAGTTCTTTGAATAAGAGATATTTTCTTACTTACTTACTTTGTGGAAAATAGAAAACTATTTTTTCCCAAAGAGTTAACACAGTAATGGCGGCCATTTTGAATTTCACGTATGGGTAGATGTTGGGAAATTTGTTTCTCTAGTTCGAAACTCCGCGTGGGGACCCCTGATTTTTATTCTTGATTTGTTGAAATTGGTTAGAAAAGGACTTAAAGTTTCATTGGAGACAGTTTTGAGCAAACGTTTTGAGTCTTTCGCTTTCGAGGAGCGTACAAACTTAAAAGCCTTCCTCAAAAACATACCAGGATACGATGAAAAATAAGGCTACAAGTCTTGCATGGGTAAGCTAAACATGCAATAACCAACTCATATACCACGAAATATAAAAGCAAATTGCGAGAAATCTTCCATTAGGGTTGTTTTCAATCGTACACACTTCACGCTTTGGCGCCTATGTGGAGATTCAAAGAATAGAACAGACGACAGACGCCACACATATATTGGAAGTTTCGGGTATAGTAAACATCTATTACCTGGCCATGAGGGCTATAGCGCCCGTTTATTACCTCGTGTGTTAACAGGAACACATCGCTATTTCCCGTGGTCGTCGGTCGAGGGATATAGCAATGATTTTCTGGTAACACACGGCCACGAGGGGTAATAAACGGACGCTATAGCCCGAATAAACACACCACACGCTCATGTGGTATTATGTTATAGTTTTTAATGTGTTTTGTCCACAGTCCATTGTGACAAGTTAACTTGGCAATATTTCCACAGAGGTTACAGTTGTACGTAATACCACTTACTTTCAAAAAACATTCTAAGCATACCTTGCAACATCTTTGCTTGCACTTGAATCTGTTTCGTCGATGAGCTGTTCAAGTTCCTACGCTGTTGGAATGTTGGAAAATGTTTTAGAGAGAGGCTCGTCGCTCATCCCGGACGCACATCACGAACACGTTCTAGTCACCCGCCACTGTTGCAAAGCTGCAGACGACACTACGGTCACGTGACCGGACACTTTCCAAATTTGGTCAAAACTATTTCAATATATACCCTCTGACGTCACTTTTGTCGATTCAGTGGGCACTAGACGTATCTATTTTCTCGTCAAGTGACGTATTCTGGCGAATCGCGACATGGAATGAGCATGTGGCCTGTTATAAATAGCGCTAAGTGTTGTGACTGTGACCCTTATGACTGCACATCCATATCACGTCACTTGAAGTCGCATCAGCAAATTTTGGCAAACGTGAAATCCAACATGAATTTGAGTTCCGTGGAGTCTGCGATCAACAGAAAGGCGATGTTGACAATCTAAGATTCAGATTCCCGCTTGCTAGCGACGCAACTCACCTACCATGATCACTGTCGCCAAAACTTCATCAGTGGCACAAGACATAGTCTGTTAAGATCTATGCAGCCGGTTTTATGCATAGTTTCACCGAAAGCATTTCTGTGAACGTAGGAACGAACTTTATACTATAAGTCCTCTCCTTTATTCTAATCAGATTCAGCAAGATATATGTCAGAAAAATGCCATGGATGTATATGTTGTTATTTATATAGACAATGGTTACGTGCATATCTCCTTGTCTAGGGTTCTTGAGTATCACCATATATTGTAAGGGTTTATTAAACTAAATACATTTTGATTTTTACACACTGGCTACGCGCTTTATTGAACACGGCCCAGTGTCGACGTTCACGCGCAGGAATTTATTGCTCTAAGTGTTCAAAAATCAAGGTAGAAGACGGAAAGAGACAAAAATTTAAAGTCAAATGCTTGAGGGTGACAAAAAACAAACTCACTTTATTCTTGACTAAAAATTAAGAGTTCAAGTAGTATGTGCCTCGAAAGTGTGAAAGACATACTTTTGCTCTAAGTTTCCTCAATGAATCTTTTAACAATTCTCGTACCACATCAAGAATAATAGTTAGCGGCAAACGTGCAGAGTTTGGTACAAGAGAAACAAATAACCTTACATTTTTAAAGGGAAAAATACAATTTTTGATTTCCGACAAACGAAGACGGTGAAAATATATCTAACTATACTAAGAGTTTAAAAATTAGCCCATAAGTGGGATATCAGGAAAGTATGTACAAGATTGAAAGTCCAAATATCTGTCCCCGGGGTGCATTCTTCCTTAAAAATGAACCTTTCGAAATACGAAGTGAAGTTGTTTCCAAACATTCTATATCTAAGACCTTCAAGGAGGACACAGGAGCTTGATTCATATCCTACATGTAGGACCGGTACTTAATATGTGTCATTGCCACCGAACACGGTGAAGTGGAAGAGAATGCCATACATGTATTGCACATATGTTTGGTGTGTGCAACAGATGTTATAATTTTTTTATATTTCTCTCTCATTAACAGGCGGAAGGTTAATCTGGCGACCTCTTTTCTTTTATATCGTACCGTAAGTATTGAAACCTGTGACATGAATGGTACATTCTCATTGGATGTGTGGGCACAATTTTCGTATCATCAATCAAACACATACATTTTCTTTCATGCCAGTAAAGTGAGAGTAAACTCGTGTTTATTGTCAGAGATGTATGACACATTTTTCTTTCTGATTGAATTATTAGTATGTTGCATTATAAATGTATGCATCATCAATAAGAATACATAAAGATTTCCATTTAGAGGTTGAGGTTATCCAATCTTCAAACGATTTGCTAAATTTGAGAAATCGTCCTGCCATCTCCAAGACCATGAGACAGAAAATAAGGGCAGTTGACGGTTGTGAAACGATTTGAAGTTTTCAGCACTTAGGTCCCGGGGCAAGTATTGGGCCGTTCAAAACAATGAATTATCTGCGAAAATCTGAATTGGTTTATCATTAAAGTGTGTATATAATGTCCTGATATTGGCAAATGCTTTGACAGGAAATTTTAATAACGTTTATTCCCATACAAAGGCTGGGGTACTTTCGGTCGAAATTTGCATCAAAGATTGAAAACAATAAACTCGAGAAATATGCCTTAATGTTCTTTTATTGCAGATACTAAAGGTAGTTTTCGAATCGAAATTGAAAGATTTAACTTTTGGCCAGACGTTTCGCAGAGATACTTTAAATAATCCTTTTTAAAATAAAGAATAAAAATCAGGGGTCAAGCTGCATTTTCTCTACCAAATTACGGACCAATATTTACCAACTCTTCAAATTCAATATGGCCGCCATCCCTGTGCTATTTCCACGGGGAAAATAAACATTCTATTTCGACAAAAGTAAACCAGTAACACCTATATTGAATCCATAAGCGTCAAATGAGCTCCCCCCCCCCCCAACAAAAGTGGTAGACTAAAGAAATATTCAAATAATTTTAGAGGCCGAATTTCTGTTCATGAGGCAGATTCTCTAATTTTGGGGATCAATTTCTTTGCGACAAATGTGTCACTCTCAGGTAACCTTTAGCTTTCATATCAAGATATACTCTGTGAAACAAAGCCAAGATGTGTCTTCGCTAGCATGAAAATGCCATCATTGGGTTAAGAAATCACTCATCTAATAGAAAAACTCATTCCAATCTATCTTTGCTAACTTGCTTGCTCGCTCGACAGAAACCACATGTGGAAATACATACTACATCTAATCAATTACAAAAACAAATAGTATAAGGTATACGTGACTGTGTACCGCTATATACTTGCCACGTTATACGAACTCTTACATGATTATATACACACAGAAAAGATTTGCAAAACCATATGAGTCAAAATGAATATTGGAATACTATCGCCAGGAACTGTGCTGCAGATTCAGACGTCCTAAGTTACAACAGTATTAAGGAAGTACAATCTGTATATGGGACACCCACTCAATCTCGAGGCAGTGAACAGTACAGAAGGAGGCTAATACAAAGACACAAGGCAACAAATCACAGTGCTTTGAGGTGAATAGTATATCTATGAGACCTTAGGGAAAGGGTCTAGCCAATCAATGAGTTGTAAATGGACCTTGTACAATCACAAATACTGATCACCATGTGGAGGTATATTTGTCTAGGACATAAATGGTAAGTCATATTGAAACAGGATTGGGTAATGTTATATTTTCTCAGCCGTGTTGTGCCACCAAATACTAGTCAACAGCGGCACTCACACAAATACTGCTAGACAGTGTAGCATGCTCCCACTCTGGTGCTTTGGAGTTCTATTGAAGTATTAAGATTATTACGAAAATGTCATGTGTCCCTATTTATATACATTTCAACTCAGATTGCTTCAAACAAGACGTTTACAACGAAAGGGTCAAATATTATTGTTTTGGACTACTTATTTTACAACTGGAAGTGTGTCGGCGTCCTTCTTCGGATAGAATGCAATTAATGATTGCCATTCTAGCAGAATTTTTTAGCAATGTCTCTTATATCGGGGAAATCCTCCACGACGTCGAAATTCTTTCCTCTTTGAAATGCTCTTCTCTCGCGAAACACAAACGTCGACCAATTTGATTTCCCAATGCCGATGAATACTTTGCTTCCTTAAAAATAACAACAAACGATATCACTGTATGGCATATCTGGTAACAAAACAGTATTACAGCGGAAAGATCATATATACACACACACACACACACACACACACACAACACACACACACACACACATATATATATATATATATATATATATATATATATCAGTTATAGTCAAGTAATAGTGATGACCTCGTTCGGTAGTAAATCACAGTTTCACGCTGTTACACGATCATCAGACAACTGCTTGTGTTGCTCTTGTCAGCGCATATGGTAATTCACTGATGGATTGCATACCATCTATCCGCATACCATCTATCTATATATATACCATATATATATATATATATATATATATATATATCATATTTATGTATAGGATAAAGCCCGAGTACGAGGGCTCTTCTGCTATATAAAGTCCAACCTAACGATAAAATGTCGAGGCCGCAGGCCGAGACATTTTATCGTAGGGTTGGACTTTATATACCAGAAGAGCCCGAGTACGAGGGTTTTATCCGACTTAAAAACTATCGCCCCTAACTGATATATTTTCGTTTTCAATGTGTTTACGTCAACCGTCCCCTTTATCAATGTAACATGTTTAGGATATGAATTAAAACTTTTATTTGTGAAATAGCCTTCCAATGTAATGGAACATCCTATAAATGCCCTAGGGCACATTATATAAATGCCCTAGGGCACAGCAGATTTTGTGTTGCAGCTGGTTTCCGCTGTGTTACCAAATTTGAATATTAAAACGTACCAGATGTCTACAGAATATGACATGTTCACTTTTGATTGGACAGTACTTTACTACAGCGCTGTCATTCGTTTCTGGAATTTGGTGACCAAGGCTTTATGAGTAGATAAAACACCCTGAATTGAGCACTTTGATTGGTCAATCAACAGTAGATAGTTTTTAAATATATATATATATATATATATATATATATATATATATATATATATATATATATATATATATATATATATATATACCATATGCACTTAGAAGAGGAACACCAGCAATTATGTGATGATCGTGTAACAGAGAGTAACTCTGAGTCAAAACCGCAATTATCAGACACATATATACGGTTGATACGGTTTTACAGACAAAACATGTCGCAATGACAGTGAGACAATATATATATATATATATATATATATATATATATATATATATATATATATATATATGTGTGTGTGTGTGTGTGTGTGTGTGTGTGTGTGTGTGTGTGTGTGTGTTCGACTGTGGTTTTCAGGTTGGTTCAGGTTGTCCCGAGTGTTGTCGGTTACGTGGTTATGACATATTCTTTTATAGAGTATTACACACGTACTGATCTGCTGGTTCAAATAGTTTATTGTATTGGAAATCCAAATCCAAAGTAAATACATTGACAGCTGACGGCCTAAACATTCACAACTATAGCTGCTCCCATCGTCTTTATTCAAATTCCAACACTTGTGGCGCCTTTAATTTACAGTCACACTATAAAAAAACGTAAACCCATTCTCTCAGATTTGTGCGTGTGTACACAGACAAATAGAAGAAACAGACTAGCAACGCGGCATGGCTTTTGTTCCATGGTCGTCTCGGTAGACTAAGGCCTTTTAATATTAAAATGAGCATCACAGCTGTTAAATTTTTTTTTGAGACCTTTGTTCGTGATTGATAATTGCGTGAGATTATGCAAAAAGTTCGACGAGAGGGCATCGTGCTGCCAGTCGCGTAGCAACCATACTTACTTTGTGAGCTCTCAGGGCAGAAACACTGCTTCACGCCAATCAAAACATAACACGCCTGCTGTTTCATAAACATGTCCTTCAATGACCGACTTTTAATAGACGATATGACTGACCGTAAACCATTGAGTAAAACCAGACAGTATCGATAGAAGATTTTCAAATTTGGTTGAAACACACTCATTATATATTCATAAAAATGTGAGAGGAATTTTTAAAATGGTAAAACTCACTTTCCCGAAGCTCAAAACTTTCCCGTTTTCGCCAGCACGCCGATTCTACTCAGCACCACATGACAACAATAACACAAACTTTGCCGAACATACTTTAGCTTAAAAAATTGTCGAAAATCCGGAAACTACCGAAGGGTGCATGGTCGGCAGTCTTCGGAAAAGCGAGGCGAGAACTACCTGAGGCGAGGCGAACATGGATGACTTACGTAACCGCTTCACGCCTTGAACAATACCCGTTGCCAGTCTCTTTCTATTTGTCTGTGGTGTGTAATACTCTTTAAAGGAATATATATATATATATATATATATATATATATATATATATATATATATATATATATATATATATATATAATATATATATATATATATATATAATATATATACATATGTATATACATATTATATATATATATGTATATATATATATATACATATATATATATATAATATATATATATATATATATATATATATATATATATATATATATATATATATATATGTATTATACTTTGTTGGGTTACTTACTTGCGCAGATTTCCTGCTCGATCAGAGATATGAAATAATCATCGTCACCAAACGTATCAATATCAGCATTGTGTAGATTTATGACGTCATCAATTGTAATGATACTTGTCAAATTATGAGCAGCGAATTGGTTCAAAACATTCTGAATGAAAACAAAGGTTTGATAAATAATGCAGTTCCAAGTCACGTATAACAATATACTAGAAATGCCAGATGGTAACTGATAATGAGCGGCAAATTTGGTATTCCCCATGGGCTTTGGTGAAGAGGGTTGTGGTGGTAGATTGCGTGTAATTTATATTGGCAAGGTGTTCTTGGAGTTCTGTTGCATCTTCATTATAGAGGTCATCGATGGAAACATTTGTCTGTATCTTAATTTTTGACTCGCTACGATGGTTTTAGATATCTGTCTTTGGGGACAGGAAGATGAGGAAGATACGTGGGCTTGTCGGTTGTTTGCTGTAGACTTTGCCGTTGTTTTAAATGACTATAGTGATGGTAAGTGTTTGGTACTTGACAAAGTACGATGGTTTCTGTGCAGGAAGTAAGGAATTTTGTGAGGTCATGAGTTGTGTACGGCCAAGGGAATAGTCGTCAAGGGTGTGTCTCTAATTTCCCCTTAACGGTCTTTACGTATACAATAAATTTTACAGATTCAACTTTGGTTCCCATGGCTGTATAGCTTGAAGTTGGATGACGTTTTCACCGTTGAACTTGAAGTAATTTCTCGATAGAATGAATTCTAGCATTTCTACATTGAGATCTGCATGGGCAACTTAATTTAAGGTCTTCTTGTCATATTTAATTCCATAGTGATGTAACTGCATAAAGGACAAGTCAGTTTTGTTTTCCATTTGGTTACTAGGAAGGGTCAAAACACCTGGCGTTTCTATCCACACTTAAAATATTTTGAACTTGAATATGATAATAAACGATGTACCTGTCTTGATGACACACCCTTATCTTTAAAATAATAGTATATTCACATAACTTTGTTGATGCTTTCTTGATTTCTAAAGGCTTCCCTATGTCTCACAGCTACAAACAGCGTTTTCCATTTGCCTTGTCATTAAAATTTAACCAAATCACTCATATGTTGAACTCTAAATGCAGAAGCAGTCACATCTTATGTCTGGTCTAACATTCAAATCTGACTGATGGGTAGCTATCTAACTATCTAGCTATCTATCTAGCTAACCATCTGCACTAATTGTCGTAGTAATGAAACGTTAAATCTTGCCTTGTTCATATCTAAGAAACCTTCAAGTATAATAAGGTTATTTTAAGCAGCCGTTTCGTGTACAAAGTTATTTTTATAGTTACAGCTTGAGAGGTTGAAATAAAATTGACAGACTGCAGTGAAAATTTTGTGAAAGTGCCCGGAAGTCACACAAATAAATAACTTTCGAAACTTACCTCACGAGGTTCTCCTGGGGCACTGGCCATGAAAATGCAACCTGTTTTCTCTTGTGACATAATCGACGGAATGTGTAATGCTATGCACTCCAAAATTCTGTACTGCATCTGCAAAAGCTCACGGCACTTGGGATCAATGATACCCGATTGACTACCGACACGACAGCTACAACCGTAGAATGATAGAGAAATGGGAGCAAGTATAAAGCAAATAACTTAGTTAGAATTGTATTACTCAATACGTAGACGGAACATATGCTCTTCTTTAAAAGTCGATCGGAGCCATCATATGCAATGTTTAAACTTAAACACGATTGGAACTAATTTGGAAAAATTGGATCTTCAAATTTTTCAAATTTCTCAAAAGTGTTAAGTGCCATATTGCTGAATGTTGCAATATTACAAATTATTCATAAAAAACAAGTGTTGGGGAAACTTAAAAAGAAAAGCATATAGCTTACATTTGCAGGTTAACCATCCAATTATCCCAAATTAGTTCCAATCGTGTTACTTGGGTTACCGACTGTCGGGTGTAATTTTTCGGTTCTGAATACAACTTTAAAAAATTTGCACAGCAAACGATTTGAAATTTTTTTCAAGTTCAATTGCTTTGCACAAATGAGTAAATACCTACAAATTGTAAATTTTAGTGCTTTCTTTAACATTTAATTTCTGTATATCAACTGTGAAATTGCTTTTTCGTCTTGACGTATAACGACAAGAATAAAATCCCATACTTTGCCCAGGAAGTTGACAAATTCAGTTTGTGCATATGTTAATGATTGTAATGTAGCAGACGACAAAGGAAATAGAAAAGTCACACGAAAACCATCGTACAAAGGTTTCACATCTATCCCTTAGTGACATTTAGAATGGTAAGAATAACGCAACCTTGCATTGATAAAGGTGATATACTCACAATTCGCCCGTCTTGTTCCTCCAATGAAAACCTAATATGGGTTTCCCATCGCACATTCTCGGTAAGACGTCGACAACAGCTTTCTGCAAAAACGACGTTCTCACCAAACGTCGGTCGATAGCGCATGATATCATTGCTTCGTTTGGTAGGTGGACTCTTTCGAAACCTATAGGTAATACCATTACTACGCAACTCTCGTCAGCAGTTTCCTCCATCGCACGCCATGATTCCGGTATCGATTTCGGGAAAGTGACCAACTCAATATCAGGGATGTCAACATTTTGCCTTTTACGTAGCCAGTTTCTGCTCTCCTGGTAATACTGTGCGATTGGTTTATATGCATATCTCGCCCAATGATAAAATGTCCAAGCGGTTTTAATGTGCGAGCCGCATCTCTCTCTGAAATCCTCCATGCTTACAGCCGGTATAAATTGTCTGAGTACGCTTACATTGAATGTTTCCTCAAAAAGAACCTTTCCAATATGATATCTTGTACGATGATGCGTGAAATCCGATAAAACAATAGTTCTGTTTGTGTAAACTGCAAATGCTATGGCAATTTTAAGTTGTCTGTATTGAAAATTCGGTCCGCCTCCGCTATGCAGTATAGGTAGTAGGAAACGGTTTTGCATTGCTTGGCGTAATTTACGGGGTAGCGTGTACGAGTAATTAATTTGGTGAACATATTTCATAGATTTTGTTGTTGTTATTCCATCAGAATCCGTTGTGGCTGAGTAAGAAGTCCGCCCCGAAGTGAAAACTGATGAGAGAGCCTCAGGCATGGTTGTTGTCATGACGTCCGCTACAGGGATATGGAGTAAGGGGTGTGTAGTGACTATCTTACCGGTAGTAACCGAGGGCATGTACGTACTTGAAGATGCACCTTTCTTACTCCTCGCTGTCGAATTCCAGTTCTAAGATAAGAAAATTTCAGCATCGCTTTGTATGTAAACACTGTGATAAGATTACTCAAATCTACAAATGGCGACAGCCCGAAAATAGCGCGTATATCACTCTTGATCCCTGAGTGTTGACTTCGGAAATAAGTTCCATTTCAAAAGCGTCAAGAATTAAATGTAAAATATGACTGGAAATCATCAACAGTCCTTAAACTCTGTTCATCCCCATTTATGACGTTTTCTTTCAAAAACTCATAAAAAGGCTGTAGCATGCAGACGTTCATCTATTACAAGACACATGTTGCTGTAAAAATTTCACACAAATGGTGTTGGTGTGGTCACCTTGTCCATCAACTCTCTCTCTCTCTCTCTCTCTCTCTCTCTCTCTCTCTCTCTCTCTCTCTCTCTCTCTCTCAGAGTCTCTGAAAAGCAGCGAATGTAATCTCAAAGAGGGACTAAAATGGCAAATGAATCTACCTGACGTCACATGCAGTCTCGGCTCAAATCACTGTTACAGAAGGTCCCATTTACGGTAAATACCTTTCTTTACAGCAATCAGACAAATTTCAGACAATTCATTGAGAGAGGGTCAGTACAAACAGTCCGGTCCTTTCAAATACGCATATTTCAGAAATGTTCGGCCGTTCGCTGTTCAGGCGACTAGGGCGTTCCTAGCCAAGAAATATCTTTCGTCTCGAGGAGATTGTAAATAAAAAATCGTGGTTCATAGGGCAAAGTTACAGAACAGGTGAAAGTATCCAAGAATGTCACTTCAACCTTAAGATTCAACATGAGCTGAGCGATTCCTTCCGACCTGAAGATTAAGTACCCAATTACTTATAGGTATACAGTCACCTGTAATCTAAATATGCCCATATATGGTCAAAGGGGCGTATGAAAAAATAGCCAAAAGATACAGCTTTAAAGGCAATCGAATAAAACTGTCATAGCGGACACTATTTCAAAACGATTAGATGCTCTCTTCTTACCTTCTGCCGGTTGTTTGTCGCGACGGTTTCGTCCCTCCGGGTAAACACTTTACCAGATTCACAATATGTGCTGTATCGAAGTGAATACAATACAACGGGGACGGTCGCCAAACAGACGAGGAAGAAGAAAGTGAGTTTGAATTTCGCCAAGGCATGCAGCATATTAAATGTTCCGAGCTGTAATGGAAGTTTTAATTGACAAAAGCTTTCGGCACTAGTACAGGGTTCGTCTTGTAAAGTGGCGTCAAATAGAAGAAAACATTGAAAGTACAACATATATCCGTGGTTTTAGAAACGAAAACGCCTCTTTCGACAGAAATGAGTAGACTTTACAGAGCAGATCGCATCCGTTGAAACTGAATATTGTTGGCTCGTAGTAATGGTATACTCATTTATCTTCCTCACTGATGAGAGTACTTTATCAGCATTTGGTTCGTGTTGAAATGCTATCTAGAATCAAACATGTACCCCAGCAGCTGACGATGTAATCCAGAGAACAAGCATATGGTATTCATCGAATGATTGATTTGTCGGCGTCCAATCTGCTACTGCCATAATGGTCCAACGGAATTCTATTGATCACTCGCCCATGGTTAAATGTTCTTCACTGATAAAAATTGTGCAGTGGTAATTTCTAGAAAGCTGCTATTTATTTTTATTTAGCTACTTGTCTTTTGTGATATTTTTCGTCAAGATAATGTGAAATTGACGGCATTAAGATAGACTGCTCCTCGGGAACAGATATGCTGACTCTCAAATATTTCCAATACTTCGCTGGTCTACCCTTATGGTGTCTCATATTAAAGCTCTTTGAATAATAGATATTTTCTTAGTTATTTTGTGGAAAGTAGAAAATCATTTTTCCCAAAGAGTTAACACAGGGATGGCGGCCATGTCAAGTATGGGTAAATGCTTGGTAATTTGTTTCTCTGGTTCCAAACTCCGCGTGGTGATGACCCCTGATTTTTATTCTTGATTTGAAATTGGTTAGAGAATGACGTTTAAGTCGTCCACTTCCGAGGCGCGTACAAGCATAAAACCCTTCCTCCAAAAGCATAGAAGTGCATCATGAAAAATAATGTGACAAGTCTTGCATGGGTATAATAAGCTCAACATGTAAAAAACAACTCATATACCAAGGAATATGAAAGCCAATTGTGGAAGGTTCAAAGAGTAGAACAAACAGCGATGCTCTTCTGGTAGCATATGGCCACAAGGGGTAATAAACGGGCGCTATAGCCCGAATAAAGACCAGATTATAGGTGTTATGACATTTTGTGTCACAACAGTCCATTGTGACAAGTTTACTCGGCGATATTTCCACAGCTGTTACGGTTGTACGTGGTACCACTTTCTTTCAAAATATTCTTGGCATATATACCTAGCAACATCCTTGGTTGCACTTGAATCGTTTTGTCGTTGAGCTGTTCAAGTTCCTATGCTGTTGGAATGTAGGGAAATCTGTTTTAGAAAGAGGCTTGTCGCTAATCCCGGAAGCACATCACGTTCTAGTCACCCGCCATTGTTACAAGGCTGCAGACGACATAACGGTCATGTGACCGGATACTTTCCCAACTTTGGGCAAAACTGTTTCAAAAAATACCCTCTGATGTCACTTTTGTCGATTCAGTTGGGACTGGACGTATCTATTTTCTCGTTACGTGACGTATTCTGGCGAATCGCGACACGGAATGAGCAGGTGGCGAAGTGTTGTGACTAACACCCTCATGATTGCATCAGCAAATTTTGGTAAACGTGAAATCCAAGATGAATTGGAGTTCCGTGGACTATGCGATCAACAGGAGGGCAATGTTGACAATCTGAGTTTCAGATTCCCACTTGCCAACGACGCAAGTCGCCAACCATGATCACAGCAGTCGAAACTTTGGCAGTGGCGCAAGACATAGTCTGTTGAGATATATATACGGCCAGTTTTATGCTTTGATAGATAGATAGATAGATAGATTTATTGTATTTCTAGGCCTCCGGCCCCTATACAAAGGAGTTACATTCCAGATGAAATAATTACAAATGAACATTTTCAAATAATTATGGAAAAAAACCGCCAATATGCCAGGAACAAAACAAGATTAATTTACATAACATATCACTTCTTTACGTAAATGAAAAGCCTTATAAATGTATGTGTATATCTGACGTAATAATTCTTTATCAGATGTGCGTAAAAGGCGATAAAATTTACAAAGATTAGGATGTATAATAAAGTCACTGGGAAGATATCTTATTCGTAAATCTGTGTAAGCAGGGCATTCAAATAAAAATGGTATTCATCTTCAACCTTGTTTGATTTACAAATTTTACAAAATCTGACACTACATTGAGTACCACTTCGTCTGCCTTCTTCAACGTTTAATGGCAGACACGCACAACGAAAACATGCAAAAATTTGGCGGAATTTGAAATTACAATTCATAAACAAATATTTTTCAGGTTCTAAAGCACTCTTAAAACAAGTATACGAACGCATTTTTTGTTTTCTATTCAAATTTGCCCACCATTGCTGTTTAGCAACATCTTGGACTCTAGTAAAAAATTCATACAAAAACCTTTCCTTGTTACCCACTTCCTGGGCTAGCCATACGTAACCAAAACCGTATGAATACAAAATATGTTTTATTGAAGTTGCCCAGTTCTGCTTGCCAAGAGAATTTAAATTATATAGCATGACGTAAGCTTGGCGTGGCAACCTATTTTGTGGCAGTTCAGTTAACTTAAGCCAAAATTTCACACAGCGTTGCAGAGTTCTGACAAAAATGGGTAATCTACCACATTCTCCAAGCACTGCTTCATTCGTTGCACTGGAAGGCAGACCCAAAAATAACCTACACCATTTACGTTGTACCTTCTCAGCTTTGTCATAGTATTGATAACCCCATATTTCTGACCCATACATTAAAATGGGGAGAATCATTGAATCAAATAACTGAAAATGAATTTTAAAAGGAAAACCATTCAACTTTTTGGAAGAAGCATATAATGCCGTTAACGCTTTGTTGGCTTGGTCAGTAAGTGTCGATACTGCTTTCCCCAAGTATTTCTAGATGAAAGTAACAAACCCAGATACTTATAATAACTTACAACATCAAACATTTGACCGTTTAAAAACCACTTTTCAGAACGTGCTCTATGGCCACCTCTGCGGAAAACCATAACTTTGGTCTTATCAATGTTTACTTTCATTTCCCATTTTTTACAGAAAAGACTTAAAACATCAATTAACTTTTGTAGATTTACAACACTGTCTGCAAAAATGGCAACATCGTCAGCAAATAACAGAGCAAATAAATTATAAATGTCTTGTGTTAACTGAATCCCCAAATTACCAGAATTTACTAGCATGTCGTTCAGTTCTTCAATAAAAAAGGTAAAAAGTATTGGGCTCAGCATACAGCCTTGCCTAACCCCTACAGGACAATCAAAATATTGTGATACATAAGACCCTGATTTAACACAAGACTTGACATTTGAATACATAGAATGTAAGATATACAACATTTACCTGATACACCAAGAAGTGACAATTTATACATAGCAAGGAATGATTCACTCTATCAAAAGCCTTTGAAAAATCTACAAAAAGGCAATAAAATTTTCCACCAGGTCTACCAAGGTATTTTTGGGTAATCGCATGTAGAAACAAAAATGTTATCGACAGTGCTGTGGTTCTTACGAAAGCCTGCCTGATAGTCAGACCTTATGTTATTGGACTCTGCCCAGATAGATAATCTTTCGTTTAAAATTGATGTAAAAATTTTTCCAAAAACATTAAGCAGTGAGATTCCTCTGTAATTGTTAACTTCGTTTTTATTCCCTTTTTTGAAAAGAGGGATAATGACACCTATAGCCAGTCCTCAGGAAAATCTCCTGTGTCAAAGATACTATAAATAAAATGAGAAGGAAAGGAGTAATAACAGCGGATGAAAATTTGAAAAATTCACCCGGGATTCCGTCAACTCCTGGAGATTTAGCAGATTTTAATCTTTTTAAACTTAACAGTATTTCATCTTCTGTAATACATTTATTTAGTTCTCCGTCCTCGGCTTGCATTTGAGAAGGCGATGAAACTAAATTACTTATAGCATCTTCGACAGTTTCACGAAAAGACTGGTCACTTACATCAGTGTCACTACATTGTACATAAAGGTTTTTAAAATAATCATACCATTCATTTAAACTGATGACATTTGAAGTATGGCCTTTACGGTTCATACATGTCTTCAAAATCTGCCATATGTCTGAAGAACCACCTTCCTTGAAAGCTTGTAACAGTTTCTCCTTAATGGCATCTTGATAGTTTGTTTTTTTAACTCTACAAGTCGCTTTAAAAACTTTCTTTGCTGTCAAATACTCTTTAAGTGAAGAATATGAGCTTGTTTTCCGAAAGTCCAGTTTTATGCATAGTTTCAACAAAAGCATTTCTGTGAACATAAGAACGGACGGTAATACTACAAGTCTTCTCCTTTGTTCGAATCAGATTCAGTAAGATGTACGTCAGAAAAATGCCATGGATGTACATTTTGTTATCCGCTGCCACCAAATATGTCACGTAGCGTGGTTGTGAAATAACTATTGTCGGGGTACGTGCACTCTGTGGCGTAGGGGCAGTAGACGTATAAGAGACGGCAACAATACACCGAAATATACTCTAAGTCGTAGCACTTTATTCAGCTGAGTAACATAAAGTTACACGGTAAAACTTCTATGTCTCACACTAGTCTAATAATAGGCATCAGTCACAGTCAGTGTCGTCTCGAGCGTCGCAACAGGTTCCGAACAGGTTCTACTCTAACACACTAAAATGCAGAGTTTATATTGGGTGAATATCTGGCTTTGTCATGACTTTGGTATGCGTCTATAATGAGGAACGTCACTCAAATCTAAGTACAAGGTTAACAGGATGGAAGTATCTCTCCACGCCGAGTTTGGCTGAGACTATCTGTCAACATAACGCAGGAGGTCTTCCTTAAGTGTCCGGTCGGTGTTAATGACTTAAACAGTTGTCAAAACAATACGTTCACTAAGAGAGGATGGACTCTCCTTCAGAGGTCACGAAAATAAACAAGAGAGAGGATTCTCACGATGTACTGTGAGCAGGGGTCACTGTCGGTCATTCATTGTCAGTCATACAAACTAAATTCAAGTCATAAAATATCATATAATATTAACTATCGAGTGGCTACGTCACAATATGTATATCTGCTTGTCTACGGTTCCTATCTCTGCGAGAGTTTCACATAAAACTACATACATTCTGATATTTATTACATGCCTCGATGTGAGTGCAAATCAGTGAATTGATTTGAATAGAAACATCTGGGATGTTAGCGGACCGGTGAAAGATGTACTAACAGGTCTCCACGGTTACCCATTCCAGTGAAGCCTTTCGACGTTTTGGACGTCAAACTAGACGCTTAACGCTAGATGTAAAATATCCATGCGCGCACTGCTATTTTGACTTTCGTTAAAATCTGTTTGATGCAGGTCGATAATGGTAAAATTGTTTGAAAATGCCCTGCATGTAACTACATGTCATATAGAATTAACTGTGAAGGGGCATGTAATAAAATATTATTGCCTGAATACATGGGTTTATGTGCCCTCGAAGCGAGAGAAAATTTGCCCGACACCAGGAGGGCAAATTGTTACTTGCTCTCGGGCACATAAACCCGTGTATTCAGGCAATAATATATATATAGTACACACTGACTACACACATTGAACACGGCCGAGTGACGACGTTCACGCGCAGGAATGCATTGCTCTGACTATTCGAAAATCAAGATAGAAGACGGAAAGAGAAAAAAAAAATTAAGTCAAATGCTAAATGGTGACAAATGAACCAAATCCATTTTAGTCTTCACTAAAACAGTAAGAGTTGAGGTAGTATGTGCCTCGAAAGTGAAAGACAAACTTTTGCTCTAAGTTTCCTCAATGAATCGTTCAAGTACCATATCAGAATAATAGTTAGAGGTCACCGTGCAGAGTTGGTACAAGAGAAACAAAAACCCTGACATTTTAAAGGAAAAATACAATTTTTGATTACCGACAAACGAAGACGGTGAAAAGATGTCTCATTTTACCTCCCATAATTGAGATGTCAGGAAAGTAGATGTACAGTACAAGGTCGAGAGTCCGAATATCGGTCCTCGAGGCCCATTCTTCCTTGAAAAATAAACCTTTCGGTGATGTTGCTAACTTTGGTTGTTAACCACGATGCATGTCGTTACTTGAGCACCCTTGATATTACCGTATTCAGAGGATTGGCGTGTTTAGGGTATTTCACCAACAGTCGAGCAGTGGCATTAGACGTTGGCATGCAACGAGTAAACCTTGAAACCATATGCTACGAGAGAGAGAGAGAGAGAGAGAGAGAGAGAGAGAGAGAGAGAGAGAGAGAGAGAGAGAGAGGGGGGCAGACAGACAGACAGAGATAGACAGCGATAGACAGACGGACAGACAGATGGAGGCAGATACGCAGACACACAGACACGCATACGGAGGTGCAATTTTGTCGGACCAAGTAATGTTAAATTCGCCAATGTCATTTCAATCATGCTTCAATTATTGCTTTCACATCAGCGGAATTTCAATGGCCCCAAAGTACACACACGTACCACTATATGAGTTGCATTTCATAAGTCTACTGATGTGTCGTGATGTTTAACCTTACCCTTGTGGTAAGAAATTAAACAAACAACTACCTGAAGATGAAATGTACATAAAGACACACAAGAAACCCTGTGCGGAAAGACAGTGACAGAAATTGCAACATTGGGTATCTCACCTGCCTAATGGCCTGTTCTTGTGAATATTGTTGAGGGTAGCACACTGTAGATCAACTTTTTAGTATTACATTAGCTTTCGGAGACAACAGTCTCCTTCATCAAATGTACTAGTGGAATAGACAAAGAAGCAAAAGGCCTGTTGTGACACATGGATGAGAAGCCGGACAGGTATTGTAGATAATTTGAGGTATTTAACTGAAGAACAGTTAACCTCTCTACGAATCGCTATGGAAGGAAAATTTGTCAACGTAGAAAATAAAAGAGATACCAAAGAAATCAAAGAAGAACTCGGAAAGGTGAAAGAAACAACTAGAAGAGGCTAGTGTTTCTATTTAGGAACCGGAACAAAAGGACAATGAACTTCAGAAGAAGGTCCAAGGACGGATATTGAGCAGGACAGACAGGAGGGAAACACTTCACAGCAATAATAATCTGATTTTCCTCGGTATCTCATAGGTAATGAAAATTAAAACAGTGACGACATAAAGTTAAGGGTTGTGTAGTGAGCTTGACTTAAGGATTATATTATTATTTGCCACGACTTTACTTCAGAATGCTTTTGACTCATCCTCCGAGAAGGAATTGAAATATAAAATATAAAGACATATTCAATATATTTTTGGCGGGAGAAATGTACGAAGTTCCTCATATATATTTTTACGAAATGCATTGCTATTGGTAATGCATCAACGGCAGCAGTTACTATGCACAAGGGAAAAAGAAAACGATTAAAGAGGTTATTCAAACTTTTAGTTATGCGATCCTTATGTCAACATTTTAACACGATTGGAACTAATTTGGGATAGTTTGATGGTGAAGTAATGTCGGTTCAATCTGCAAATGTAAGCTCATCTGCTTTTCTTTTAAATTTATGCACTTGATTTTATGAGTAATTTGTAATATTGCAACATTCAGCTACAAGGCACCTAACACCCTTGAGAAATTTAAAAAAAATATGAAGATCATCAAATTATACCAAATTACTTCCAATCGTGTTAAATACAAAATACAAAGCGCAGTATTCACCAATATCTAGGCTTTCAGAAAATATGTACCACCATGGGCATCTTCGCAAGCCATGGTCTCTTGTCCGGGCAGCTGGTAGTTAGTGGAAAGTAACTGAGCCGTGCGAGCGGACGATGTTTCCATGGTTACGAGATCAGGTTTTTGCATAGAATCAATGTTTTGATACTTGCTGCCATAAAATGAGTCTTGATGCAAATATATGGAACTACAAGATCTTATGCTTTGTACTCATACTTGACTTTGAAACTTGTAGAGAAAATTAACCTTTCTTGTTTTCCTGAACGTCTCAAAATTAAATATTCCCTTGGAATTTATACAGTGACAATGGCAGCAACTTTTGATTTTCAAATATCTAAAAACGTTAATACAAGATTGGACCTAATTTGAAATGATTTGATCTTTATAGTTTTCGAATTTCTCAAAAGTGTTAGGTGCCCTATAGCTGAATGTTGCAATATTACAAATCACTCATAAAATCAAGTGTGTAACTTAAAAAGAAAAACAGATGAGCTTACATTTGCAGATTAAATCGACATTACTTCATGATCCAATTATCTCAAATTAGTTCCAATCTTGTTTTAAGTGACTATCTTCCCTAATGGAAACAATTAGATAAATGACACATAAGTTTTGAGGTGCCCAGTATCTGGGAAATATGCTGTGGTTAGCGATTTCCCAAATTATACCTCACTAGGATGACACGGTCGGTAAAGCGGAGGTCTATCTTGTTGACAATTTCCTTTTGATACCGTGACTGTGATCTTACCAGTACCTCTATCTCATGGCTGGAGGAACTGTGGTTGTACACGTGGTTGCCCATGTATTACTATGCTGCAATCGGGTTTTTTGTAGATAAAACCTTCAAAGGCCACTAGTTAGCCTTCCCATCATTACGATGGACGTAAGGTTCGATCAGCATACCGTAAAGTTAATGATTCAACTGATCACGGACGGACAGAAGATAGTCGTTCACAGTATCGCTAATATCTTGTGTACGGCAGATTTGGCCCGAAAGCTGTTGCATGGTGTAGAGAGAGTAGGTTGCCATGGCAATTGCACCGTGAAATAAGGCTCTTGTCGCAAGGAGCATAGCAGTTATGAGTGGAAGCCATCGATGCCGGTTTATTCATTAAAGAGTGTCTTTTTTCTGTCTCCGAACTCGGCTATACGAGTACATCGAAACCACTTTGTTTTCAAACTTACCTTTTTTGTATGCTACACTGGGCCTAGACTGGAAGACCCGTCGCTCGAAGGCGCTCTTTCAGTCTACACTGGGCCCTTCGCCGTGTACGACGAACCTACAAGCGACTGTGGTACGGTCAAACGACCGAGTAAATCATCATATACGTTCAATTATTTCCACTTTTTACACTTTCGGTGACAGCGCCAACATTCGATCAGAATGAAAGAGTACGAATACTATAAATTTAACAAGAGGATGTTCATTAAAGCAGGACCAAGATAACGTGTAGTCTGTATAGTCGTGAGAGTTACCGAACGTGAAGCAATTGAAAAGTCCAATAGTGCCATAATTAAAAATAAAGGCTTGAAAATAGCATTAAAAAAATTCTCACTGTCTCTGATACATGTACACTTAAGGCTTTTGAGAAAATCATTTTGATTGATTCAGATGTCCTCAGAGAAGTTGAATAAATTTTGGTGAGAAATGACACATCCATTTACTCAGTAAATCTAATGTAACATCAAAGTTCAAAATGGCTCATTGTCCAACTTGATATAACTCAATTTAAACAGAATTTATCGTAAACGCGAAATAGCCCTTTTTTGACAAATTCTCTTCATCTTAGTCCTTCTCACTCGGAACGTTATAAGTGAAATGCATTTTAACAATGTTATTAAAGTAAATGAAATTCAGGGAGAAACAAAACAGTTTCCATTTGAATGGCAGACTCGATCTGCCTAAGTCAGCATATAATGTAAAAACCGACACGAGCCACGACATCTGAGCAGCAGCAACAAGATCTTGCTATCTCTGTAACAACAGAAGCAACGGGGCATCATAATCATTGGCGGCGCTTTTGGCGATGAAAATCCAAGATACTGCAGTGCATTTACATCAACTGTTGTAAATATTATCCGAGTCGACAATATGCGTGTTAAGGTTCAGTTTGATCGCTTTACTCTACAATCTCAAAATTGGGCCATTTTTCTTGGTTTGCTATTTGTTGCCTGTTGTTTTTTTGTTCGTTTATTCTTATCCTTTACACTACGGACTATCTCTGAGTGCAGCCTTTGCCTGTACTTGCTCGTGCTATATTTCGCCCATTTCCAGTGTATCCTAATTTCCTGTCTAAACAGAAAAGTTGAATTAATTTTTGTGTTAAATGACACAGCCTGCGGCTAGGGCCGTTGCTTCAATAATATCAAAATACCTAGCACAAGCAGATGATAGTACATTTCTATTCTTAACGTTGCGGTAGTCAGCAACCAGCTGTTACGTGGCTTTGACAAAACAGGTTTTAATCTTCTCTTAAAATACACTTTGACAATCAATAACGAGGAATAGGGCAACAGTGTTGTCACCGCTGGTCACCATGTATGATTGTTACTTTTGTCAATCTCATTTGTTAAGAAAAAACCTAATTGTCTCTGTAATAGGAAGAAAGACTATTCTGTAAAATATAAAAACAGACTTTTTAATAACACATTTCGAAATAAACATTTTTCACACAATCAAAAAATATCCATTCTCTCTTTAAATATCGAAAAAAAAGATACAGAACGTTTTTTCTGAAAAAGTAGGATTGAAACTGTCTGCTTGAATTAAAACTTGTACCATGAATCGAACTGATTGATAGCTTGGCAAAGAATAGTGCTATGTTTAAACACAAACTGACTTCATGTTACGACCTGGTCGTTTACTTCGACTTCCTTCTTGCAACATAAGGTCGGAAAGCTGAGTGCCCACGTTCGCAGCCTGTCTGTTGATTACCTGCATATTTGAAAGTACGCATGTCTGAGTAAAAACAAGGTCAATCCTCTCTCTCTCTCTCTCTCTCTCTCTCTCTCTCTCTCTCTCTCTCTCTCTCTCTCTCTCTTATATATATATATATATATATATATATATATATATCGTTCAGTCACCTGATCTCTTTTCTGTCAAATATCCTCGTGTAATAAGTTTTTAACAGCACCATATAAACAACATCAAGGTCTTGTAAAAACCGATGACATCACGTATTTTTTAAATTTCTGCAGAATGAAAACAATCTGAATAAAGTCAAGAGTGTTTTAACTAAACAGATAAACAAAATTATATATCACAATTTCACAATGCAATTGCTTGACAGACTTTTTCAACGTTAATATTGTGACAAGAATCATTTTGACAACGTATGTTGTCGTAAATTGTCAGCCATTTATACGTGGTAAACTGTAGTTTAACGATATAAAACTCCTCGGTACAGAACATATTCAATAAATCAACCACTTTTGTTTTGGGAGAACGGAACCAATGCATTAGCCCGCAACACATTGGTTGGTACCACAAATGTTGTTTAAAGATCATGGCATCGGCGAGAATGGCTGCATCAAGGGCGCCTACACGAACAGTTGAGGTAGGTCCCTTATTTTGATCACAAGCGGAAGATATAGAGAAAGATATAGTCTACGTAAGCAACTGCAATGGCTATATGTTTCCAGTACTATTCTAACCTAAGCCCCTGTTTAAATACAACACACAGTCGCTACAAAGCGAAACACTAACCTAGCTAGTTAAAGTAGGTAATTTCGTTGAGCATATGGCATTCACAAAAGAAAACAGCATGCAATCTGTCTATGTGTGCATAATATACAATTAAGATATCTTTCTTCTGTTATTTTTAGCAAAACCAATCTACTTTCCATTTCAAAAATGTCAATAAGTGTAAGTTGTTTTCTTTCCACTAACAGAAAGTATACATTTCAAATGGCAAAATCAACAAGGCAGTGCCCCGCTAATAGAGGCAATAATATATGAGGCATACGGCAGCATTCTATATACCTTTTCCCGTTATCCCACAATGCATTGCAGTGGCTATATGAAACACCATATATACACTCAGAACAACGAAAACATACTGATTTGTGTTGTACTACGCATTTATACAGAATAATGACACAGATTTGCAATGCCAAATAATGCCCCTTGTATATTCCAACCATCAGCGACGAAAATATAGGTCGGGGTGTAATCTGCCATAGAGTTCAGTGAGTAACATACCCTGCGCGTACCATGTTTACCACACGGCTAAGAAGTTCATGGTGTAAACGTACGCTTTGTATACCCTAGCGCGCACTGCATCATTGAACCGGTAAAAGAACTATTGCGCAAAGGTACTTGCACACATGCCCTTTGAAGTCGTCGCCCTAACATATTCGAATTTGACAATGAAATGTCAGAAAAACATTTGCTCAAATATTGAACCAGCATATATCTATCCCTACCGACGACAAATACATCAAAAGCTTTAACTCAGCTCTTGTCGAGACTTTAAAATCATTCACAGCTAATTCACCGCTACTCGAGCGAAGAACTTTTGAGGGCAAAACACTCTATTGTTTCACAGAAGACATTTTAACATAAAATCGGATAACATATCTTAAAATTAGTAAATGACTCTTAGACTATCATCTTTAAAATTATTTAAGTTACAGTAATGTTAGTGCAATATTTGACCCCCACGGTCATATTTGCATAATGTTCGCAACCTGAGGCATCTTGGGATACAGGGCAAAGATAACAGATAACACGAGATCGGCTTGTAATGAGTGTTCCCCATCTTGAATTTTCGCTTGTTGGTTGAATATTGCATGGCGGAGAAGTTTGATTGGCGTAAGCCTACAATTTGACGAAACATTGTGGGTTAAATGAGTCCAGTGTTGATATGAGCCAAAAAAGTGACGTTCACTCGGAGCCTTTGCGGAAACCTAGTTCCATCAGTACTGCATAGTGCT
Organism: Ptychodera flava; assembly: GCF_041260155.1. Lineage (NCBI taxonomy): Eukaryota > Metazoa > Hemichordata > Enteropneusta > Ptychoderidae > Ptychodera > Ptychodera flava. The sequence goes on from NC_091937.1 coordinate 10,863,600, forward strand.
GTCAACTTTCCATAAATAAACATCGCCGAAATCCGCCCCTTTATTGTACATGTAAATTTTACATAGATTTTAAGGAAGTGTAGCTATATGTATTAAAATGTTCCGTTCTGAGCCCTGCCATGATTCGCGGAGCTGTTTCCTCCACAAATGATTCGCAAACGAAAGGGGATAATATTCTAGGCTTAGACATTGCAAAGAGCTACGCGAAATCGTCGCTTTTTGCCTCGGTTCTTAGATCATGTTCGGTGTCGTCAGAATCATATGTTTTTCTGACCTTTTTCGCAACAGAAAATACACCACGTCAGCTAGAGTTTCGTACAAACAAGGTGTAAAAAGTCTGAGTGTGGAAAATCAGATTTCTAATCGGCATTTACTATGAATAATTGTTTGGGGTTTTGAGAACAGCTGTGACACTAATCTGGTGTTGTGACTAATTATACCACTTACGATGAAAATGTTTTCTCTAATACATACAAATAATGATGTAGTGTAAGCCTCACTGTAAACCCAGGAGACTTACGCACTGAATGATATGGATCGGCGTGAGTCCCTCTGGGATCCAAGGTCCCTGTAGACAGACAATCTGTTCATAAGGTAATATTTCTCACACATCCTGGCATATCATTTTGCTTAACAAGGCATCCCTTGCGGGTATTTATACTGACGTAATTGATAATGACCTATATATCTGTTGGCGCAAATAAAACGGAATCCTACGATTTTGTCTGCCTGACGCCCTCGTCCCTGCTGAACATCCTTCTTCCAAAGCCACGAATTCTGTCCTGGGAGAGACTAAGGCAGCTGGACATCATAACCATGCCTGTGATAATAAAGGCAGCAATCAATGCTTGCTGAGATATTGGATCTTTGACGTTGTAAACTGGTATCAGATCACCGAATCCTACCGTTGTAAAAGTGATGGTACAAAAATAAATAGCCTCCGTGTAGGACCAGTTTTCGGAGGAGGCAAACACAGCGGCTCCAATGCATATATAAAGTATGAGTAAGAGAACCAGAAAGGTCAAGGGTACATCCTCCTTCCCTTTCATGGTCCGAAACTTTACGCTTTTTACGCTCAAATGTGACGGGTCTTCTACGATGACAGACAGGCGCTGCTGTTTCAGATTGCTGTTTACGCCGGAATTCCCAGAATCGTTCTGCTCGTTCTGGACGGAGCGGCAACTCTCCGCCTCTGAGGCAACATCGTCGACGTCCTCCTCCTCCTCCTCCTCAGTCTTAGGAATGGACTTCAGTTTCTTCGTTTGAACTCCAATTGTTCTGGTGGCAGTGCACAAGTCATTGGTGACGGACTCGCCCGGGTCCCTTACCGATGAAGTGTTCCGAACATCGTCCAGGCTTTCCGCGGCGCTGTGATAAATATCGCCGTTGAGGTCTCCCAACACCACCTCGTCGTTGGAGATGTCACCCCTCTCCGTGTCGATGCTTTCGGAGATCGTCTCCACGGTGCTTCTCCGCTCCGTCCGCCGCCGCTGCGTCGGCACAGACTGGTCGACGACGAGGCCTTCATCCGCCATACAGACCTCATTTCGGTACACGATTTGCTTGTAGCGTAAGAGCGACAGATCATTGTCGAAGGTTGTAGGTTGGAGGCCGTCTTCGATCGCCTCCCTCATCATTTGATTTTCAAGTTGACCAGCGGCACTTGGTATGTCGTATGCCGAGTCATGTCTCTCCTCAAGACCATATGAGCGTCTTAGCTTGTTACGAAGTCGAGCCTTCCTAATGATCAGTACGCTCCGTTTATAAATGTTTCTTAGGGGCGTTGCTATTAGATCACCCAATTTCGCCAGGTATAAGAAATACAAAGGAATTCCAATCACCGCATAGAAGGTGCACAATAATCGACCAGCTGTAGTTCTTGGAGTCATATGACCATAGCCTGTAGAAAAAAGCACGATAACAATTATTGAAATGTTACGAACTGAGTAAATATTCTCCCAACAATATTAAAACTAGTACCCGAACTTTTATTTTATTTTGATAAGTTAGTGTATCTTTACAGTTTCCAGTGTAATGAACAGCCGGATTGAGTGTAACGCTGTACATCTTTGTTTTAATCTCTGGTCATTTTTGGTATTTTAGGATTACCAAATTGAAGGACAGTTGATATACAACGCGCGATCGGTATTTTCGCGTCATATGCATTTATTCTCCCCAGCCCCCGTCGCGGAAACGATCTCACAGACACGAATAACTTAAAACATTGGTCATGAATACGCAAACCCCTGGCACTTGGCTTGTCAATAGATGATTGTAGGATTGAGTTCCAGACAAGCCTGTTAATTGGCCAAGAGTTAGCTGCTTGCATGGCATAGTGAGAAAAATTCATTTCTCGCTTTGACCTACTTTTCCTTCTCAGCTTATCATCATCATATAGCCTCCAGCGGCTGATTACAAAATTGCCCAGCATGAAGACTGATTTCATTACCATTGATTTCTGAGGCAATTGAAAAAAACTGTGTCAGGTCTCCAAATTAGATTATATTGATTTTTCGGAAAGGCTGGTTGAAACGATTTTATTTGTTCTCGGGCGTGGAGTGAAATTTAATTATGTTAGATCCCATATCAGGCATTTCTATATCAAACCATTTTTAATATAACGACAATATAACGGCAACATATTTGGTTAAGGAACACGGTCTGTGTACTATTGTATCGGTTTACCTTCTCTCAGTAAACACTCCATATTCCGGGTAGTGGCGATGGGTACATTTTAGTTAAAATTATGCGCAGTGTCAAGGAAGCTTTAGGTCAATCGCTTTTTGAAACTTATTATTCTTATTTAATTAATGCAAAACAGCCAATCTTGTAGAAAATAGCCCTAGTTTCAAACTCCGAAAGTTGCCGTTAATAATGATAATCTACTAATTAGAATTAATCTTCCACGCCGCTACATATTACCTGTGACGTATTTGTTTTGCACAAAAACATTCTGTATTTTGTTTTGCACAGCAGGCTACGTACGTGGCAGGAAGCAATTATCCCGCGAGATGTCCGTCGCATTTCAGGGACAGCCAATATTAAATGTTCTATTGGCACCATGTCCACCTTGATACAATTAGTCTTCTTGCTAAAAGCCACAATTCAATTCAGATTAAATTTATTCCAATTTTCAAAATATTAAAAATGTATACCTGGTCAAGAAGAAAATCGTAGCGACACTGTTCTCAGTTGATTTGGCTCTCAAGGTAAATTATTTTATTTCGTTTTTTAACCTTTCGACGATCTATTAGATGGTAAATATCTAATTTCGAAATATATTTCCTTATAAATCAGATTTGCGTTAAACTGGCCATTTGTCGCTTCGGAGCATGCGCGACAGCTACTAGTATACTCTCTGACCAATGTAGGTTTCACCGTGACGTTCACCGCACCGTTTGCAGGACAGTCTGCTAAAGTCTATTGCTTGGGAACTTCAGACTGTACTCTCCAATATTTCTAGCAATGGCCATATCGAGATACAGGCTACTTTGACCCCTATCAAAGAAAAAAAGAGGACCTTGCTTCGCAGATAAACAACCGATGTATATATTGCCGCAAACCCAAGGACCTGGACAAAGCGAGAATCCTCTAAAGAACTTTCAAGCAAAATCCACAAAGACGCATTTTCGTTTAATGTAACAAGTGATCGAATAATTCTAATAGTTTATTACCTGCCTCGAATGCTTCAGTTTGCAAAGTAGGTCGCCTGCCATATGGCACAAGAAAGCTGTTGGAGCTATTTTGTTTATTATATCACGTTCAATGATATTCAATGTTATAACATTTTGTAGAGTTCAATAAACGCTCACGGTAATCCGCTTTGACATGCTTAGCTGCATATTCATAGCTGTTTGTTACTGTTAGAGGTTGGGAAAGGGTCATAAGGTAAATGAACTTTAAAGTCCTCGCTTTCCACGAAATCGGGGCATGGACACTGAATTTGCACATCTGTATACTAGGTAAATCGTCTGGTTGCGAGGGTGTTCTTATTCTTTTGATCACTGAGCTCAAATGATTGAAAGCTCTTTACTATATATGGCATGGAAAACTCGATAATTTTGAAGGACATTTCTTAACCTTTCACAACACATCGACTTGTTTTGAGTTGACCCCTTGAATTTATAAAAACACAACAAAACATGGAAGGGTATCTTCCATGAAGGAAGTGACTGAGACTGCGTGCTCTCATCTGATGAAATGTGTCGCTTGCCTCCACAAGTGAAAATCTATCAAACACGACACTGACTGTATCGTAGACAGCGACAAGTCAAAGGTTGAGGTGATTGGCATTTTGCTTTCAAGTTGTTGCGACGACTCCGATAACAAGCTGTGAAAAACCTGCCAAAGCCTGTACACCCACACACGCCAGTCAATCTCTTTTGAAATCTCTCCTCCAGTTGAAAGTGCCAAAAGCGATTGTAAAGGGAAGTGGTGAAACTTCAGACGCCGTGCCAGGCTTTAGAAAAAAAACTGTTGTAATCGGGAAATATTGTCAATTTTTCATCTATTTGTGTCACAAATTTCTTCAGGGAAATGCTCCTTGAACCCAAATTTCACTTGTGGCTGAAATCTTTTGTGGGTTTTAAATTCGAAGGCACATTTATCTGAAATGTGAAACGTTTTGTATACCTCACAGTCAAGTCAAAATAAATCTAAAATATTTTTGTAAGACTTCCTGACTTCCAGCTGAGATGAAATCAGCCAATGATGCTCAAAGGATACGTCGTTTTTTAGACGAGGGTGATCATGCATATTTGTAGATTTTTAAGGGACATAAGCTGTAACTTGTGGCAAGTTTTTCAGTATTCTGCTTCTGTATATCAGCTACCGTGTCTGACCCTAATCCGTTTGTCATGCTGAAATTCAAGTATTATTTTTTGTCAACACAGCTTGTATGAGTGTAGTGATCATTGTTTATTGTTTACAAATGAATTCTAGTCCGGACTTGAATACAATTTTCAATAATAACAATAGAGATTATAATCATATAGGTTGTGTTGATTTGCTAAATACTTGGCATTAAATTACAGTTTAGGGATTCAATGCAGAAAGTGCAAGGAAACCACAAAACAAAAGTTCTAAAAAATAGCCAAAAATACAGTTTATGGAGGTTTAAAAGTATACAGTCAGCTGTAATCTAAATATGCCCATATATGGTCAAAGGGGCTTTCCTTGGCATTCAAAATGACCGTGCAAGGGCGCTGTTTTTAAAGCGGCCACCCGCTTAAAAATCTGTAATTGGTTAGATTTTCTCTTTCCATGGTAACTGTGGCAAAATTGGAACAGGTGACACTGTACCTTAAAGTCAAGCGACAAGAACACTTTTGTGCACATATGCTAAACATTTCTTATAAACAATTTTATTAACTGCACTGATTAGTTCTTAATATTATTGAACATTTTATGAGATTTTATTTATATCTTGTTTTAAACGGTTTTGTATTTTTATTGACTATGTATACTTTTTATTGTTTTGTTTGTTGTAAAGCGCTTTTGAATATTATATTGTAGAAAAAGCGCTATAGAAATCTATTAAACATTAATCATAAAACACATTTGGCAGACCTTATGTATGTTGGTGAATAACTTCATTTAGTGCCATTTTCATTTCCTTTGAGGTAGAGTACGCCTGGAGATAGATATTAGAACTTTCAAACTTTTACAATGCATTTGGTCCACCGCCTGCGAGGGCTCCTTTTGAAGCTCAGGGATTAAAGAAAGTTTTCATTATCTTATTTTTGTGAAAAAATCGAAAATTATTTTTCCCTAAATTTTAAAACAAGGATGGCGGCCATTGGAAATTTTAAGTGTTAGTAAATTATTAGGTACTTTGTTAATGCCAATTTTTTTTGCGGTGATCCCTGATTGTTATTCTTAATGTCATGCGAAGATTTAGAGATTTTCATAGAAAGCGAAATTTAAATGTTTCGATTTCGAGGCGGGTAATGACCTTATTTGGTCTCATTTGGGTAAAGCGGTAACATCTGAACTTTGTTATTATTTTCGAATATTCTAGGCACTTTGGCCCTTGACATTCGACATTTCTGTGTCGGGTAAACCTACAGTCAATAATGATGGAACGAGCGCAATCAAGATTCTACAAACTTTCCCGCCATCAGACGGATGCACGTCATCGTGTAATTTGGAAATAATTGAAAAACTGTGTCACATTCTAACCAGTGTGCTATACCATTATTTTGGGGAAGAACTTTTTGTCGCCTCTTATTCAAGTGTGCCGCTGTAATAAGCGCCAAACAGGAGGAAACTTAAACTATTTCCTTCAATCCGATGCCAATTACAAAAGACTCTTAAAGGCCTTTCGGATTTAATCCAGTCTTTACCACGGGTGTCTTATATCCTGCAGCAAAACTCGTCAAACATTGAATTCATCCTGACGTTTTTCATTAAGTATGAGTCCCACCTGATTTGTAATACGCCAGGTGTCAAAATTTGAGTTATTACCTGAAGCTTGAATTAACTTTAATATGTCGAATCAATAGAATGATATAACAGTTATAGTCTATAGCGTTTGTGTCGATTTTACAACGTCTTTCCATAATCGGCTTATCCCAAAAAAGATTTTAACTCGATTTGATAGATTAAATGGCTTGCGTGTTTGTGCGAAATCCGATCCTATTTTCATTATGTCCGTTCGCAAAATCGGGATCTACGATATAACATTACGTTTAACAAGGATGTTTTCCCAGATATTAGAAAAATTGGCTGTTGAAATTTTCATATCAAAGAGGTTTAGTTACACGTAAATACGCATAGGTCTGACGGGGCGCAGTGGAATACGCGTATCCGTGCTAACGTGCGCATACTTTGGTTCAGTTGTACATTCCCGATAATTTCGCGGCAACTTAGCTTAGAAAATGCGAATTTTGTGTAATTTTAAAGAAACTTTACTGACTCGTTACTTGATGACTACACTTATACCTTATCTACCCTCAAATTAGATCGGCCGATTTTCTTACATACAGTTATTGATGAGGTTTAAAGAAATTTTGTCGAGGCGTCAGATAAAAAGTGGAATGAGACTTCAACATTTCGTTGACGTCATAAATCATAGCAAGTCCTTCTTTACTGGTGCAAAGTCTAGAAAATATATGATATCAAAGATATTTCCTTATTTTATAATGATATTTTATGAGGCTGCTCGTCTAAATTCACGGAAACGCTGAGATAACACAAAAAACACTGCACTTAATTATGACTGAGTGTAGAAATGTCGTTTTCCGGCGTTCTGTGCTACACGTACTGCTTATCACATGACAAGGACGCTACGCGTACTGATGGAACGTAATAACGTCTAACTAACCTAATAATATCACCGAGTAAAGTGGTTTCCGGCGTGGGCATTCGACAGAAATGTAATGCATGTACGAACGAGGGTGGTGTCGTTCTTCTGTTTCTTGGTGATGAATCACTAAAATCTAGTTTTCTGGAGATCTAAAACGTCTCAAGGAGCTTATGGGTAATCTTGAGTCATAAAAAGTAATCATACAATTAAGTCAAGAATGAGTCTTGAATTTCCCAATCAGGAAGAATATTATCTCGGTGTATGATATTACATCAATGCGTTGTGAAATCACTGTTATTAGATTATTTTTATTGCTTGAATTCGATGTCTCGCAAAAGAAGCGCTAATAGATATACTTTAGTTTCACTAAAATATTTAATATCGTCAATATTTAGTAGTTTGAACTCTTTTATGAAACAATTATATCACACAATCACCATCATATTCGATTTGGTTCATGGAAGGTATGCTGTGATCATTTCGCCTCCACGGGCCAAACATAGCTTGGATATTTGACTGCACAGAGGAAATCCTGTAAATGTCGGTGTACATAACAGTACTTTTCCTACATATTTAAGTACATGCAAGTATTACTTTTCTGCTATGTTTCTGTAGCACAGTCATGCATACGCATGCGTGTGTGTTTTTGACCTTTTATCAACTAGGTCAGCACAAAATATAGATAACGATTTACGTATCATGTATCTCCGCTTGATAGGACGTCATTATGCCATTTTTATGCGAGATCTAGATTTTATTGAACATTCAAGAACGAAGACACGTGTTCTTTTCTTCAAAGCTTTATCTGTGTATACCATAAGTTAACATTTGCACAAAGGTACATGCACTTCCCGTTACCAGCTGAGTCCAGAATGTTATTCTAAAATTCGGTTCGCAACTTTGAGTTTACGACCGACAGAGGCACCGCAAGAGGCACGTGTTAACCCGCAATGCATAATCTCTTTAGAGATATGCAAACTAATTCACTTGAATGTCAAACAAATATCTGCTTCTATTTTTTATACGAACAAATTATCGTGTCCTTTACAAAATTTTGTCATAATCTCAACCCTCCCCCTCCCATATTACCGTTTCATAGATAATGATATCTTACCTACAAGGCTTTGCGGATCCGATATCAAGGACAAGTGTATAATTCCGCTCGATTGACTCCCTTTCAAAATTATCCCCACAATCTTATATCTTTAAGTGAAGTTTCTAAGAACAAATCTTTAGACACATTTACAGGACTGTCATGATTTTGAACAGTGTCTCATACATGGCATTGCGCTTATTCATACCATCTTTCTCAATCGTTTCTCACCACTATGCTGCTATTTACCTCTTTCAGACATACGCTTTTCAAATGGAACTTTTCGGTGAAATTACAACAAGATCGCAAGAAATGGCAGTACGTTGGTTTTCTACTTTTTTGGAGACAGATATAACTTTTTTATGCCGCAGAACATGTCTTTTGTCCCAGAAAATTAAATTTCTATACTGATATCAAAAAGTAGCACGTCAAACACCTGTGCCTTCCGTTTAGTGTGAAAAGCCACTCGTGTCTGATAGCCAATGGAGCTAGGACGTGAATAAAACGAATATACCATTACTAGGAAATGCTACCAACCGTTTTGTAGGTGCTGTGTGCGATTCCAAAGTTGATTGAAAAGAACAGAATTAACATGTGGCACGTGCTAAGGGTAAAGGCACTTTTCTCGGAAAGGCCGTGATTCACACTTGTCTAAAGAACATTTGAATATCACTTGTTTTTTGTTATAGGCAGCGAAATGAACAATAGAAACCCCGACTTTCAGATGGAACTACATACATCTGATTATAATTACTCATGGAAGAACTCGTACTGCTGGGTGCGAGAGACAATTATTTTTGAACACCAGTGCATTTGCGGAATTCTATCATTTGCTTCACGGGCTGCTGTCATGTTTAAACACTGCGAATGCAGTGGAATATTTTATCTTAGTGACAAGAAATATAGATCATATCATATTTGTTCTAAGTAATTTCACTCCATACAATGTCTAACCGAAGTGTGTTCAAATGAAACTTCGATAACAACAATTCATCGTTGATAATGCAGTCCCCACTTGTTAATGGGAACTTTGATAACAAGTCCTTAGAGAGGATAGAGTCCTGTTCATTATTGGGTCTGTGATTAAGAATGAGTTCCATGGTGGTGGAAACGTTAAACCAATGTGGGCTGTCACCCATATTAAAAAGGGTCATTATATAAGTAACTGAGTATATAATTAATCGACAGGATGTTGCCAAACATTTTTTGCATTATGTTATAACATTGACAGATTATCACCTGTATCACATTTCATAAACATTACCGCTAAGTGTCAATAAATTGTATTATTAAACGTACTTCTGTACATATCACTCTAATTAGGAAAGGTCATTAAGAAATGTAAATTAATGATTAATTAACATGACACTTATAAGTGCCTTTATTCAATGTTAAAGAAATGTGAGCGCAACATCTGTACCAAGTTTCATGAAATTTGATGAACCATTTCTTGACATATCAGCCTAATTACGAAAATTCATTAACTATACAAATAAGCAGTAAATTGACATGATACTACTACATATCTTTGCATGCCACGACCTTACTTGAAGATCAACATCTGTATTACGTTTCATCAAATTTGATACATCATTTTCTAGACATACTACACGAAATATGAAAGTTCATCAAATATCGCTCAGTATTACAGTACTGAAAGATCAACATCTGTACCAAGTTTCATCATATTTGATGCAGTATTTCTTGACATATCCCACTAATTAGGAAAGTTCATGAAAAATACAAATTAGCAATTAATTCGACTGACACTGATAATATATCTTCATTCAAATTTTAAGCAATGTGAGCTCAACATCTCCACCAAGTTGCATGAAATTTGATAAACAATTTCTTGACATGTAAGCCTAATTACGTAAATTCATTAAATATGTAAATACGCTATTAATTCATGATGCTATTATATATCTATGCACGCCATTACACTTCCGAAAGTTCATTAAATATGCAAATTAGCAATTCATTGACATAACACTGCTAAGTGTCATTGTACACTATTATTAGACAGTGTGCTAAAGATCTGTACCAAGTTTCATTAAATTTGCTGCAGTATTTCTAGACATATTACCCAAAATACAAAACTTCGTCAAATATGCACATTAGCAATTATTTGATGTAATACTGACATTTCTCATTGTGTGCTGTCAGAGCCTGTGTGATAAACATCTTTACCAAGTTTCATCAAATTTAGTGCAGTCGCTCTAGGAACAGAGCTCTTTTTCAGAAAGTCATTGTCAATGACACAGTCCCCGCTTTTTAAATAAAATAGTCGTAACATGGCCATATTGGATCGGATAACAAAACAAATCAACGTGCATATGCATGACAGAGCGATTAATCCTTGTACCAATTTAGTTTGAATGAAATCGCTTTAGCATCTCTGAGATATCTTCGTGAACGGACGCACGCACGCACGCACGCACGCAAGCACGCATGCTCGCGCGGACATGACCAAGCCTATAAGTCCCCTCGGACGATGTCCGTGGCGACTAATAAACGTTTTAGAATTATCTTCAGTTACGATCAGAAATTTGCGCAGCCATCACAACGTTAGGTGGACATTTTCTAGGTTTGGTAGTACGAACTGCCTATGTTACATCCATTGGAAAATTTATAATTCTATTGTAAAAACACTAGCTAGCACCCGGCTTCCGCATTTTCGTGCTGGCAATTGTTCGTGACTGTATACAAAACTTCTTACAGTTTTTAATAATTTACAAAACTCTTCAGAAATTGCTGTACTCTTGCATAAAATTGCACATTTTTTCTTGAACATGCTCAATATTTTCTCGTTTATCCAAAGCTACAATGGCTTATCATAGCTGAATCTGTTACTAAAGTAAACAGAGTACAACAGAGCCAGTAATGTTAACTTTGCTGATTTTTTTAATATTTTTGTTTTTAATGTCAACTATAATTTCTTGTTCAACTCCAAAAGGCATGTTAATATATACAGTATTCAGCTTGTCAACTCAGCTTGTTCATGTGTAAACTGTGTTATTATTGTTGATAATTGAATTCTGGTCCGGACTTGAATTCATAAAGTAAACAATAACAGAGCATTACGCTATGTTGACAAGCTAAATAATAGTTGTTTCAACATTCTTTCGGGGGTTGAGTAAACATTTGCAATCGACATATAGAATAATGATAATCAAAAAACATCAAAAGTTAACATTACACTGGCCCTTTAAAGGAATTCGGAGAACATGTAATTTTGTTAGTTTCAAAAATGACATTTATGGTCACAAAGAACAGGGCTTGGTGACGGAAGCATCGATCGTGGTCTAGTGTCTAGCAAGACACACTATCCAATGGTGGCGAGCCCGAGCCCTGGTAAATCAAGAGTAATGTATGGGAGGATGGGAGACTCGAGCATGGCATTGTGCCCTTGAGAAAAGCACTTTGGTCATCATTGCTTCATTAGGAAAATGGCTAATTGCACTTCAGCCTGTAATTAGTATTTCGCCAATGGGATGATAGGTGGATAAAATAACAAAAAAACAGATACTTGTAATTTCTATAAGGCAACTTAAAGAAAATTCATTGTTTGCCATCCTTGGATTTTTGAAAAACCTACCAGCCAGCAAGGGGGAAAAACAGACAAAAACACAAGTGTATTAACATAAGCACAATTTGGTTTCTTTTCCAAAAATAATATTTTTATTTGTAAGTGTTAAAATTGTTGGGTTTTTCTTGATTTTCTCTGAAAACCAATTAACAAGTCGACGGCAAACAAAGAATTTTATTCAAAGCGCCTATTATAAGCGTTATTCCCGAAGCTCTAGTAAAATTTCTATATTTATTGAAATGACTATATTTCTTATTAAAATCAAACTTGGTCATGAATCGGATCCATGTTAAAGGGGGTCATAAACTTTCTAAAACCAAGAAAACTCTTCTATGGTTTATTGCCTACAGAGAAAGTTGTCTGACGTCCAGCAATCCAATTGAAATGAGAGATGTTTCAATTACTGCCTGACAGGTGGTGTACGACAGTAGACTCTATATCGTCATGTATTTGTTAGACTTGACCTGTTGGTATTCAGTATTCATGCAGTCCATGTATTTTATTCCTTCGTAAACTACAAGAATAACCCCCTAGCCGGCAAGAAATCCAGAGAAAAGTCTGACGACAAGTATGTGTTCACGTCAGTGCGATAATCTGAGGGTAGAAGGCGCCTCGGGGAGAGATATTCAGGCTTTAGCATTGTGTGGACTAATTTTGTAGCACAAGAAGTAAATTTAGTTTTCATCGTCTTGTGTGTTTTGCTTTGTTATTTGGTTGTGTGTGTGTGTGTGTGTGTGTGTGTGTGTGTGTGTGTAAAATCGAAAATTTAATTTCCCCCTATATATAAAATAAAGACAGTGGTCAATTGTCTGTAAATTTTAGATAATTTGTGACCTCTAGCACATAAATTTTCACAGTAACATCTTACTTTTATGCTTGACCTTGCAAGAAAATGGTTAAAAGTTTCCCAGGGGAAATTCAAAATTAAGTCTTTCAATATTGAAGCACAGCCTATACCCTATACCTGATATCGCAAATCGGATAGGGAAATTGCACCTGATGTTACAGGATATTTTTAGAAGTAAAGTAGTATAAAGACATCCTGGTTGAGCAGACAGATAAAATGCTCGGCGCCATGGACAGCGCAATATTCTTAATGTTTAATATGACACGACGTGAACGCACAGAAACACTACGAATGCGGCCTGTCGACGTTTTAGAAATGTGGGGCATAGTGTACTAGCACTGAAAGATACTTACGAATTCAAATGTTTAAAACAGTGGAGAGTTGATATGGATTCGGTGCGTTTCTGTAGATCACTCACATTTGATAAACATACCACGGGCAGGTTATAGGTTGACCTGCCGGTATAACACAGGAGAACACGTGATGCCACAGTCACTTTAATACGTTGAATATTGCCTACGCGAAAGTTCAGGGCATGAATCACTTTTTATTGCATAAGGTCATCGAGTGTTATCGATAATGTTAAAGAGAAGTTTAAAGCATGTTTAAACGGGCTTTGCAAAATTTGACCCTGATGGCATCACGCCTTTCGTTGGTTGATCACGATATCGGTAAAAATATGATTTGGCATTATCATTAGATTTTTGAATATTCTTAGAGTTTATCGATATGATTGCTGGTGCTGTATGTATATAAAAGGTGGGGAGAGGGCGAAATGGTCCGTCATCCTTTGTATCGCAAAACGTCTATCGTCTAATTACCCATACGTTTGCTTTTGGTGATTCTAAATCTTTGAAAAAAAAATAAACATTCGAAATCTCCTAGATGTTGTATGAAACAGGGAGCTTGCTTACTACCAAAGAGATTGTTTTGGATGAATTATTGTAAAGATTGAATGCGGAGTGCATAGTTATATGATGATAAAGATATTATTAGATGCCATTAGCCCACATGAAATATCGACAAATGTATTGTATTTTAATGTAAATAGATGAAGTCATAACAGTTACTTTACTTAACAAAATGAGACCCTATTCATTACTTAAACTGAGACTATCCTATGGTATGGTGGGTGGAAGCAGTGAGTTTGTAACGCAATTCTAAGTAACCGACAAGATGCCTAACTTTGCCCATTTACATGTCGATAATTGGACATCTGTAAAACAGTTATCTTCAAATACCAATATTTTATACATTTATTTTATGACCCATGCACGAAGTAAAAAAACGTGTCGGGGACTGTGCTTCTGATTACAGTGCTTGCGTCATTTACCAGTTACCCGCCGCGCTAGTTGCATTAGATTAGCTGCACAACGAAGCCACGTAATCTCAATCGTGCCATTGTTAATACTTTACCGAGAAATCAGACTCAGATGTTCGAATACTGTATGATGTTGTTTCTGAACCTTATTGCTCCGATTATAGAGTGTCTTGTCTTCTCAGTGTACATTCTTGAGTATATTTAATCAAATCTATTCAACGAACCAATTTTCTCAATTTCTTCGAACAAACGAGTCAATCACGTACAAAATCCCCGCGCGCGTTTCCTTTTATGGTCTTCGTTTCAATTCTCTCTAGTCCTCCGGTAGTTTTGCACTCTGAACATGACATTCAAAGCATCTGTGAAATATCCTGGCTTACATTATGTGTTACTTGGCAACACTTACTTACTTTTTTCCTCTCTTGGGGGACGCTGAAGACGATTTTGAAAAATGAAATCATTATATGCGGTCAATTATAACGTGGATAATGCGTCTGCCTCAGGAAACGATTTACGGACAAGAATGCTAATGATATCCCTCGATTCACGCTACCCTTTGATATTAAAATCTGAGTCGAATCTATTTGGGAAATGTGCAAGAAGGATAGAGCGTGCCTGTCCCAGATACTTGCTTACTTCATTTTCAACCGACTACACAGACCCAAAACGCTGCGGCCATGTTTCTTTTATTGATTAATTCAATTCTTAAATGATATCAGATTTAGAATCTGTTAAATGCAATCCCTCCGTTAGTTGTCACAAGTGTTGTATGCATGTTTTATTTTCTCTGTTCTGTTTTGAGAGCTACATGGTTGTTAGGATTTGAATTTTCAATTTTGGTTTAAAGCAGTTTTAAACCAAAATTGAAACTTCAGAGTCCCAGTAAAGTCTTCACTTAAAACTTACTTTAAACTTACTACATTATTCACCATTTACCTTACAGTTTTATTTTAAACCTTACATAGTTCTGGCAACATATTTATGATTGAATAGAACAAGATGGTGTTTTTAATTCAAGTTTCTAAATGTGTCAGGTGCCTGTCTATAGTTGTTGAAGTTCAGGTCAGGTCACATGGGAACTCCTTACGCAAAAGTATGGTTTATCAATGTTCTACGTTCAGTTTACATTAATTTGTATTTTCGGTCGTCTGAGTGACAGTATGTGTTATAATACCTTACATTTATCAATCCTTGTATGCCACAATAACAGTTAACCTCGATGATTGTAAAAGTTTCAGTCTTAGCACAGTTATTAGATCTATTTTCCGATCGACAACGCTCTGACTGGTTGACATGTATGCATGCATGTGTTGGATAGTGATTTGCATGAATAATATTATGGCATACAGTCCAATACAGAGAGACAGGCAGACAGACAGACAAGTATGTGTACGCAATTCTTCTTCAGCAACACCGTACAGTATCGCTGTCGAATTCTTTTCCATTTCAATATAACAACGATGGTGGTATTATTTCATGAAAAACGCAATATCCTCTTAAGTACGTCTCATCACTTTAATGTAAGACCTAGCAGAGTGAACTTAAGATAAACGCATAGAAATTGCACGAGGAATTGAAACTCTACCCTGATGCAATTTTCGGTTTCCCGTTCTCTACAAGGTTTCCTCATTACCGGTTTCCGTCTCCTACGTAACGGTTGTATAATATAACGCTGTTTGCAGTTTCTCGGAATGCGGAAAACTATTAGCCCTGATTGGCGTCGTAGTTTATTAACGCCGCAGAAATCGGCGAATGTATACACTGCCGATTAAAATCTCTCCGTAGTGAAAAAGGGAAATTAAAAAATAACTACTATCAGCATACAGTCCTTTATGCAATTGTATAAAGTATGTAATTCGATTCTTGAAAGAAATTTGCTAGGGGAAAAAGTCTGAAAATCATAAATCGCGTTTTTTCCCAATACGATGAGTGTGTAAACCCGTTGTATGCAAATCATACGAAAGCTAATCGCAGAGCTGATTAAGACATTTCTCAATTTCACTCGTCAGCTAACAGAATACTAGTTGTCACACTTTTTGCTAAGTCATCATCGATAAAGACGTAGAAGCCCTTGTTGTTTGCTATCGTGTTACGTAATTTTTTTCTGTTTGCCGTGCGTAAGCGAAGGGAGCGATAGATTAATCGAACACGTGAAATTTTCATCTCACGGATGAATGTGTAGACCCGTTGTATGCAAATCATACAAAAGCTAATCGCAGAGCTGATTAAGACATTTCTCAATTTTACTCGTCAGCTAACAGAATACTAGTTGTCACACTTTTGCTAAGTCATCATCGATAAAGACGTAGAAGCCTTTGTTGTTTGCTATCGTGTTACGTAATTTTTTTCTGTTTGCCGTGCGTAAGCGAAGGGAGCGATAGATTAATCGAACACGTGGAATTTTCATCTCATTACAACGATCCGATAGTACAAGGACAGATGTAGTTTAGTTTATTACAAGTAGAAATGAAATTTTACCATGAACTGTATCTTCTTATTCGGTCACATATACTGTGAGAATGCAATATTGTAATAGTGGTACATCATTTACATATTCAGAGCATGCTGTCAAATCTGCTTCTCTGTCTGTCTGTCTCTGTCAGCATCTCTCTCTCTTTTTCTCCCTGTCTGTCTCTGCCTGTTTGTCTGTGTCCTCCTATGCATGTCTCTCTCTCTCTCTCTCTCTCTCTCTCTCTCTCTCTCTCTCTCTCTCTCTCTCTCTCTCTCTCTCTCTCTGTATCATGTCCGCCTGTCTGTCTGTTTCTATGTCTCTCCTCTGCCCTAGGCTGTCTCTGTGTGTTTTTATCTCTCCCCCTGAATATGAGAGATGATTTTCTGCGTTGGCTCTGCTATGAAACCTCGCAACCCCCTTTTCAGGCACACAGTTTGTTCGGATATCTACTTTTAAAAATTCTAAAAATCTGATTTCATTTTATGCGCCTTTTGAACCAAGTGTATGTGTAGACTATAGCCTTACCCAGCTTTGATAGGAACCGCGCACACCTGGCCCGACAGGGTTTGCAAGAGAAATGCTTCCATTTACTGCAATCTTTTATAAAAATAGCAAGTTTTCTAGACTAGATTACGTATACGCGATACTGAAGACTCAAGTGCAGGTTTGCATCAACGCACAAAGTACATATGTTGTAACGAGGCCAATACACTTTCATCCGCTCCTCGGATGTATTTGTAATACGATCTCTAGTCTAGATTTTTCCACGTTGACAGCGCATGGGGGATGCTGTTCCTGCACTGGCGTTGTAATCTGATGGCAATTATCTGAAAATCTTTTCAGGCACTCAGTTTGTTCGGATATCTACGTTTTAAATACCTAGGGATCAGAATGCATGTTATGCATCTCTGAAACATGTATAGAATAAAGCCTTGCCAAGTTTCGAAAAGTAATCACATACTTGGCCCGAGAGAATGACACGAGAAGAGGGTATCATTTAGTGCAATCTTACATAGATAGTAAGGATTAGGTTAAGACTAGATTGCTTGATACTTTAGGCTAAAGTGAGGAATCTTAGGCAACCTTAAGGTTGGTACCTGTGCAAAGAGCACCTAGACTGTTGCATTTTGGCCGATGCATTTTCCCCGCTCGTCGGGTGTATTTGTAACTCGATCCCTAATCTGAATATTGCCTTATAGACAGGGTCAAGATTTGTATCACGATATCTGATTAAACTTCAGAGTATAAGATATACTGCTTGTGAGGGGATTTCGTTTGTTGATTTGTTTCTTTTGTGTGCTGAAGTTTGTATAGTAAAAGAACCTCAACCGATTTCCCCTATTATTGATATATTTGCGCATGTGAATGTGTAACATACTTGTGTCAAAATCTGCTACATCGCAGGTTCATCACCTGAAAAACCTGTTTGATGGAACTTTAGGGTGCGTCTTTCAACTGCTATTTCAAAGTTCTACACACCAGGTTATTGAGCAAAAACCGCACGTACGCGTTTTCACGTGGGAGTTATTCAGCTCATCCTAGACCATACGTTGCCTTTTGTGCTGCCTGGCAATAATGAGTATTTTTAAAAAGCGTGCTTGTCGCCATATTGACCCGTCAAAAATAAGTATGTCTGAATCATTTGGTTACAAAGGAAACTGTTATTTGGCAGACATTTACATTTTTACATTTTTACATATATATATATATATATATATATATATATATATATATATATATATATATATATATATATATATATATATATATATATATATGTGTGTGTGTGTGTGTGTGTGTGTGTGTTGGATCAAGTAACAACATGAACTCGTATATATTTAAATGCATATATATATATATATATATATATATATATATATATATATATATATATATATATATATATTCCCCTTTATCTGAGAAATTTTGATAAACGCCCATGCCAATCTTTTTTCCTCGATTGTAAGTCAAATCTTCCGTAGAATATTTCACTGTAGAAAGATATTTCTATTAAGACTAAGTACATACTTTTTGTATAAATTGCATGATGCCAGCGTTCCGATCATTTAGTTTTGTTATATGTAAGCTTTATATCTACACAGATTCGAGCATAAGTATGAGTGGCAACACTGATTCATCTTACCATGGATGTAACTCTCAAGTTCCATGGATGTACATCGTACATCGAAGACATTTGATCTTCCGAATGACGTTGGAGTTTTGAAGATGGCACGGGCAACTCTACTCTGTAGAGCTGGATTTGAAATGTGAAGCTACGTAAAATTCGAAAAACGCAGGGTAGTTCTTGGAGTTGATGTCAGTGTAGTGATGGATAAAATTGTCACAGAGTGACTGCGAACAAACCCACTACATGTGGTGGTCCTTGGCTTTACCAGATGCAATTCTCTTTTCTGTCGTTTAATTATCAACATTTCGTAGGGTGACCATCCTGCTTTTTAGACTTGTTCTGACTGCTTTAGGAATATTGTCAAGTGATGTCATACATTTTCCAGTTGATGTTTATGATGGCAGACGTTATTTCGGATGTTATGATTTATCCAGCCCGTGTCTCCTTGGAATATGTATGCAATGTAAGGCGCACACTTTCATACTAAAAGGGACACATTTGCCATCTTATGAAATACCTTAAAATGGGGATGATATGATTGTAAAATAAACTCTATATAGAGCGCATGCTCAGGTCTGCACTTTGTTCATGCAGCGGTCAAGCTTTGGGAGACATCAGAAATGTTGTCGCCGTTCTCCTGTTCGGTTCTGTGAATAAACTCGATCAAAGTCATGTGTGTCGACCACATTTCCTTCCCGTTTTAACTTACTCCTGTGATGAAAAAAAAATGCCCCAAGGACAGCGCCCCTGTTCCCTAAAACAGACATGTTTGAAAAAAAGTATTTTCCTGACACCACAAGCCCGTTTTAAACTCAACCGGTTAGTACAAAACAGTCTGTAAATATCAGAGATCTTTATCAGAAATAAAATGCATTGATCCGGCTGTCTAAAACGCTGTATATGAACTTTAAAACAGCTTGATGTATCTTCCTACATAAATATTGCATCATATTGTCAAGTAATACAGTTCATGATGCTTAAAAAAATTGGTACCTGGTGTTTCAATTGGCGACAATATATTGTCCATGTGGTATCAGCCACAAATATATGTTCTAAGCTACTCTACATGACCCATAAAGCGTCATTGAATTGGAACGAGGACTATGCAAATGTGCAAATGCTTTTAGCAGCTTCGTTTTGTAACGTCGCACACGCAGAATATGAGATCTATTGAAACCGAGCATTATTGTAAGAAATTACCATTTTGGAATTCAATACAGTGTATAGTTTGGAGTAAAATCTAATAACATATCGCACGTTTTTCTCATCGTATTCATCAGATCCTGGCTGAGGACACCTTTCATAGTGAATAAATACAAACATGTCCCCTAGGATAACTTCGAATTCTAATATAGCTTAGCTTTGGGCGATTGTTCGACAGTTTTGCCCTGAAGGGAGAGAGGTAATATGGGACACAACTCTCAACAGACAGAAACCCTAAACAGCTAGCGCAAAGCCTTTATATCATTAAGCATCAGACAGCTTCAGACTCGACTGATATCATATTGCATCTGGCGAGCAACATGTCCTTCATGATAAGCTTCAGAGTCTTTCGCTGACGTTATTATAATATTTATCACTTGCAATTCGTTTTAATCCCTCGCTTTAAGCCGAATGTTAGGTCATTTATTTATAAGACCGCTCGTTTTAGCATTCGCCGTTACAGATGGAATCACAAATGAGGCGATCAATTTCTGATCTGAAATGAATGGTGATGGATAAACATGCCAAGACCTATTAATAATGCGGCGATCAGGGTTACAGTGAGAATAAGCCAACTGGCTTCTATTGTTAGGGACATAACAACGTATAATTACCATAAGTTACAAAGTTAATTATTACAACTTATATAAACACTAATACCGGCATCAAGACACTTTAACATAAGCTTGTAATCCGTATGTACCAACCGAGACACTATCTCTTTTAAAGTATATATAAATATATATTATATATATTTATATATATATATATATATATATATATATATATATGTGTGTGTGTGTTAAAACTGAAACGTGTGATAATGAAAGTTAAAATGCTTAGTACGTACTTTCTTGTTATATTAAACATTTGTGTGTATATATATTAGTACACTTACAATATATATATTATTACACTTTATTATATATTTATTATAACACATTTATTATATATTTATATTACAACTTTATATATATATATATTTTTATATATTTATTATAACATATATATATATATATATATATATATATATATATATATATATATATATATATATATATATATATATATATATATATATATATATATTTGACTACCTCTTCAGAATATTGGCAGGTGGTTTCTGCTGTTATGAAAACGTCAGAAGAGTGAACTTGCGTTGTATCTTACAAAGCATTTTCGTTACATATTTGCGACCAGAAACCCGCTGTTTAACTTGGCAACACTAGACTGGGGTACAGTAAAAAAAAAGACAAAATATGATATATGAGGTAGTCATCCCTGATTTCTAATTGGAACGCTCCGAATTTACACGATGTTCCAACGCAGGAAACAGAATAGCTTTGACAAAACAGCACGCTGTATACACGAGGGCAGCGAATGCCCATTAACGTGTTAAACAGCTGATGTCCCATGGCAAGAAAAAGAAAAGCTTTGACAAAACAGTGCGCTGAACTATACCCGAGGGGGCCCGGTACTGAACACCCATTAACGTGTTAAAATGGAGGCGTTTACCGCAGCGTACGTGTTTAAGTATCAAACATCGCGTGAAAAACCTTTTGCGCACGCATTTTTTTGTGTTGATTGATCTAATGTAAGCTTTGAAGACAATTAGCTTGGGCTAAACCATCGCCATGGAAGGGATGACCCCCTTCTATGATGACTTAACGTCTCAATAGATATGTGTTTTCAATAGCCCGTATTGACTTGCTGCTGCATGCATCGACCGTCTTTTACGTTATGCATCTTGGTTTCAGTGCCATCGGGCAGACTGTCACCTATGAACGAGTAAAATCGTTAAAGCAAAATCTGTGGTGATAATATGACCTCAAAACAGGTCCGATAATCAGTATCATTCTAGGTATTTGTATAGATATGATTTACCAGGTCCAATAAACAAAACGAACATGGCAATAATCATAATGCCATATCGGACCAAGGCTTATTAGTGTTGGTAATAAAACATTGCCCAAAAGATTATACTCCTTTCACATAACTAAGTATTTGGAGACAATCTATTTTAACATGTATATCGTTTACCGCATTCAATGGTTTTCAGGAATTTTCGTGACAGATTTTACATGTCGGCATGAATACGAGGCTTTTTTAACAAAAGGAAACCGTACCTCTTCAAAGTGTAAAAACCGACAGTACTCTTTAGATTGGATTATGATGCAGAATATACTTCAGGCAATATATATATTATTCACCGCAATATATGAGTAAATTTATTGCGCTATCCTTCTTTTTTTCGGATCCACTCAATATTTGTATGTGGGGAAAGTGAGCAAAATCTTGTTCGTCATGGATGGCACATTAGGTATACCGACAATAAAGTTGAACGCATTTTATTTGCTCGGTATGGAGGGACCTTTACACATAGAAGCCACTAGTGAAACTGTGGATCTCTTATTTACTCAAATAGCCCTATTACACCAAAGCTGTTCGTATACAAATATAGAAATTTAGTATTCAGCCATATGTTCCGTCATGGTACGACCAATTCACAATATCGTCTGTGCGCCCCAGCTATTGTGAAATTGCGAGGCCATCGTTCCGAAGCCATGTTTATTTTCTACATTTTGAGTTTGCTTTCTGTGGATGAAAGTGGAATATTTCAGCTTCAGTTCAATGCGCTACTGCGGAGTAAATATATACAAAATGACTTGAAATTGCTTGGAACCTTTCTTTCCAATGTTCGACACGTAAGCCTCTCTTAAGTATATATGCTTTGAAAATTGTGGAAGTTTTTCCGTCATAGGGTGTGAACAGCGTTACATTCATTTAGTTTGGAAATAGTGCCAGTAGCCTGCCTGTCTAAGGACTCTTTCCGACAACACTCTGTGTACACCTATTGAACAAGAAAAATAATGCATACGTACATACCGTGTTGTCATTGAAACTATTTTACTACGCAGAAATTTGCGACACGCATACGGTTTGCACTCATTATTATTCATGCAATGCGGAAGGACATGCTCAGTACCGGGAAACATCAAGGCTATATTCAGTTGTAAACGAATTGTTATAATAATAAGCCATTCACATGCGCAGAAGGTTGATGTTAGAAAGTTGAGATCAAAACATGTTTGCTACCGTTTTTTGCGACTATACTGGTCTGTATCATTTGATGTTTCACATACATACGCCAACTTGGCTTATTGAAGATTACACTTTTTATACACAAATAAACTATTATTTTACATGTTTCTCTGACTTACAAATAACTTTTTCATACGAAAATATGAAGTAAACTGTATCACCACTGAAAATCAAGTGACACTATCATTTTGCTATGCTTTACATTGAGGCTCTGGATACGAAATACCATGTCACTCCTGACAGTCCTGAGCTTTCTTTTTATTATTTCACGTATCGGCTGGAGGAAAATAAAAACGTTGTATATCATTGTAATGTTTGAATAGTAAATTTAAATGACAATTTTCTCACCCATAAATCATACAGAACGGACATGAAGGGCGTAGCTGATGGATCATACAGATATTGGTGGCATGTTAACATGTCTATAGACATTTACACAGACACAGTGCAATTATTTGTCTAGCCGTACCGTGATGAATGTTTGAAGTGGATTTAGTGAACGAAAGGGTTAATAAAGTAATGAGTAAGATTAAATAGATACATACATACATACATACATACATACATACATACATACATACATACATACACACATACATACATACATACATACATACATACATACATACATACATACATACATACATACATACATACATACACGCGCATACATACATACATACATACATACATACATACATACATACATACATACATACATACATACATACATACATACATACATACATACATACATACGTATATTACATACGTACATCCGTACATCCATCCATCTATATATCCATCCATCTATACATACAGGGATAGACAGACAGACAGACAGACAGACAGACAGATTAACACAGGCAGACTGTCAGCCAAGTAGTCAGAAAAAACAGACAGACAGACAGACAGACAGACAGACAGACACACACACAGACAGACAGGGAAACAGAGAGAGAGACAGAGAGAGACAGAGAGAGACAGGGAGAGAGAGAGAGAGAGAGTTTTATGACTTTGAGGATTTCATGTGTAAATACGGAGAAATTATTCCATTATGATTGTCGCGAAAAACAATAAAAGCTTTCTTGCTAATTACAGTACTTAGATGAAATAAAGCAGCATTCTCAAGCTAGGCATTCTTGTTTCATTAATGTTGTTTAAGTTGTAAGGTTGAATTGTCTTTTGTATGTTTACAGACATTCCAACAGATCATATATTAATCAGATGGAGGTTCAAAATAGTTATTTTCTTTGCGTTAGAGTTGGCGAGAGAACATCAACGACTTCAAATTTCAGCGATTTTCCATGCCCGGATTCCTTATAGGCACTCCACCCTTTATAAATAGCTGGCTTCAAGTCAAACAGTGATCATTATATGACAGGCACAGCTACAAATATGTGCCGCTAAAACGAACGTTTCACAAAGTAATTTGTTCTTTGGTGGACGTGATTATTGCCTGCTATGTGATTAGATATGTACCATGGCAACGTTTTCCTTGACTCTTTATTACGTTTTCAAAGAGAAAAGACGTTTTTTTAATATTTGAGTATTTCTTTGTAATCGTTTTCATTTTTTCATTTAACCTTGTGCGAACTAAGACCTGTATCGACGTTTTTATATCTGAATTCACATAACTTTGTGGATTCATGATCGCTTTATATTCTCCACGAAATGTAAAATCAAAACGTCTGATTAGCCTAGCTTCTGATATGATTGAAGTTCCCTTTATCTGAGTTCGTTTGAAAATCATTTTCATGGTCTGTACGGGAGATGCCGCCTTCGATATCAGCAGAGCTATTCCTTCAGGTAAAAGATAATTCCATAAGTTCAGTTTTCCAGGGTTCGATTGTCTGCTATCTTGTCATCCCCGTTCAACGGCGACTCTCTGATAAGCAGGGAAATTCACCACAGAAATGAAACCGCTACTTGTGTGAACTCTGACCTGGAAATGTACACTGAAAGGAATTAACGTCATGGGCGTCTCCTGGCTGACATTCATCAGAAGTAATTTCACCGTATTGAAGCTATATTCAATGAAATAACACTGTGCAAAGGAGTTCAGTGAAGAAGACTGACTTCACATGAGCTGGCACTGACAAATGTCTGTGTGTAACCTAATAAAATGAGACAGCAAACATACTTTCGAGAGCAACAAACTTGATCGACAACGCTGTGTCCGTCTCTTCTGTGTATTACAAATCGAAACGAGCAACCACTGCCCGCCAAAACGTCGATACTTTGCAAGGCAGTGGCCCATCAAGTAATCAATTAAAATGTCATCACATGACTGATGTGTCCCTTGTATAAAACCAACCAGGTTGCAACCAATACCAACGTACAGGTACTTGAAGTCAGCATCGTGAAACGTTACTAACGGAAGATAAAGATATAAAAATTTCTATTTTTTTATTTTTTATTTTTTTATTTCTATTTTTTAGAAAGCGTTTTCAGTTTTGAATAACAAGGACTCGATTGTTTGATGGGAACTACACGAAGTTTATTGTGCAAAATCTTGTTTGATTTGCAATTTCTTTTTATACATTTGAAGCGCTTTATAAGATTATTGCAAATAGTTGCATAAGTTATATGGATCAAATCAATGTAGCGAATATTGTCTTTGTATGTCTGTCAATCGAAATAGTCTAGCATAATATGATAAATTGGATTATAGAGTTAACTTTCTCAAAAACGATAGAAACGTGTCTGCTTTGTTTGTTTTTTTCTATGACGTATAAACCAAATGAAGTGTAGTTGATCGCCGATATCAAACACATCATCAAATACAGAGACACCAAACAGTTTAAACGCACCAATTCACCCAAATGTTAGCAAAATATATAATATGTTTTTTTCTCCGCGGCCAGTAAGCTTCCTTTTCAATCGTTTTCTACAAGTAATAAATCACGAATTCGAAGGGTGCTTGCACTATGGTATTGCTGGCACTACTGTAACAATATTAAGATATCTGAAACATCTGGACATGCGCACTTTCACTCATGTGTCTCAGCATTGACTGTTTTGCAAAAAGTGAATGATCAGAGCATCGCACATTATAAAATTACATATTCACTTCCTGCTTAATTATTCTGCGAAACACAAGGTCATGTCCTTCTAAATATCTGACGTCCGTCTTTTTTATTATTTTTGCACAAATTAAAAATTCGTTTGATATTTTCATTCACAGTGTCTACAGTGCCATAAGTAAATAAACGATACTTTTATTTATATTTGAAGATGTTTTATCGGTGACAGTGTAAAGGGTTACTGTGTTTTCAGAAAGGAGTACAGTACACTTTCCGTTCTCAATTACAATTCATCGTTGGATATTTTAATCCATTTACAACAGTGTTTCTCGAATTCATCTTCCTCCAGAGCAATTTCGTACTCTGGATGATAATTGTCTCGGCACAACTAGTTTCAAATATCACTGATATAGATTAAAAACTAATAAATTTCACAGGCTACTACCAGTGGAAAATATTGACATCATGACTACTCCAACCACGGATGAATGCTTTTGGTTTACTTCAGTTGTTAAGTTTATGGGATTTTACCTCAATTCATGTCCGAACGACTAACATTTTTAGCGTTGGTCAAAGTTAATTGCCAGTGGTAACTATAGACATGATTGATATTTCCTTCAAATTATTCGCTAATTAAATATTCATAGTTTGCATTTTATGTAAACAGTTTCCATAAATATCATAATACTCTGGACGCCAGCAGGCTTTAGATCACCAAAATCAGGCTAAAAATGTCAAAATAGTGTACAGGGAGACTTGTTCTGAGCCACTCATATTAGAACACTCAAAATGACAGCGTCTGCATCAATCGTTATCCGCTAACTTTCAAATTCATTGTGATATCGATTGAGTGTACCCTTTCGAGGGAATGAAATAGGTCAACACCCTCAGTAGGAGATCGCTAGGTATGTGCGGAAATATCAAGAACGCAGAGTGACGCAGAGTGGGTGTTGGTGGTTGAGTGAGAAGGCTGACCACAGTGTTTTGGACCCATTTCAGGTCTACCTCACGATTCAATTACAAATTTAATATATTTGACGAAATATGCAAGTCGCTCATTAAAAAAAAAAAACCTCTAAACGCTTTACTCATAAGCTTTCAATTTTTGGCCTGTGAGCTCGCTTCGTCACTTAATGAGCAAAATTATACAAACGGTCCTCTGTATCTGTTGGACGATATATATCGCTAGTGATTCGATTTTTATGGATTAAGCTATTGATGACGGAAGTCAATTTAAAGCTGAACAAAGGTATTTGTTACGTAAACTTGATCAGATCAGTAATTAATTTCAAGCTTGTAGTTAGAGTAACAATTGTCCACTGTGTGACGTATTTACTTCATATCCCGCACCACTGTCGCTTTCACTACTTTTTCAAGACAGTTTGTCGTAACCATGGTAACAAACATCGCCCTCAGTGAAGCATGATGCTGCGTGTTAAATCTCTTTATGGCTGCTTTAGCTTCTAAGAGTATCACGCACAAGCTGCAGTTGATTGGTGAATGTACAGTGGGAGAGAAAGTCATTCTTGCAACGATCTTCCCAAATGCTGTTTCAAAATTTCCGCAATATTGATATAATCATAAAAACAGTTTCACTTGATTTCTTTTCATTTGATTCACGTTTTGTGTTTCACTAAAACACATTGGCGATGTGTCTGAAATGATTAATTAACGCATTTGTACTTTCCAACTCGTCAGTCATGACAGACTGCATAATTAAGTTCGCGGCAAAGGGTCGATTTCCGTCAAATGTACATCCATGCATGTCGTGCGCAGTGAATTACAAGCTGGGCTAGGAGAATTCAATGATCGAGCTTAATAATAGCAAATGAGAAAACTCATCGACACCATGGCATGACGGGAAATTAGAAACCTTTAAATGATAATGTACTTACAAACTAGTACAGCCTTGAATCGAGGCATAATAACTACAAATGTCCGAACGAGTTTGAAACATGTTTTCTATTCTCGTCTATTATCATGACAACGAAAATAGATTATGAAATATGTCGATTGCACGATGTTAACCAGCGCGGAACTTTTAATGAGAATGGTCTTTTGAATGCAATGGAACCGGGGACAAATTTTTGACAAAGAGGCAACGCTTGCACGTCCTTTTGACTACATTCAGTCATTAATTGGCTTGTATTGTAAATAATTCAACTTGCGTCAGACAATTTGCTGAGTGAAACGAAATACCAAGGCTATTCATTATATCGGTATTAGGCACATTTATGTAGCTGTCCGTCTGTCAGTGTTAATATTTGTCTGTCTACCTGCCTATCTATCAATCTTATCATTTCTTCTATCAAATCATAATTATATTAGTGTTTTGCGGACATCTATTCATCCATCTAGAAAGTACGTAAGCATTTTAACTTTAATTATCACACGTTTCACTTTATATATATATATATATATATATATATATATATATATATCAAAGTGACTAGTTGGATGAACTGATGTAATGTGGGAGTCAGCCTTACTTCAAATTCCGGGGACGATCGATCAGCAACTCTTCGGTACAACTAGCGTACCTTTTTCAAGCCGAAATGAGAGCAGTGCAGCACGAATGATTGGGCTTCTGATAATTGCAATGAGTAATAGGATGAAGATGCCCGTGTACACTTTTATTTTACCCATGTGCAAACACCAACCGTTCGGGCGTTCGACTGAGGGATTTCAAAAATCAAAACGCCTTACCTATGGTGCTGACAACTGTGAGACAGAAGAAACATGACGCGAAATAGTCCCAGGTGTAGCCGCGTCTTAGGCTCATGCCTTTATTAAACGCCTCTTCCATTTCGTCCTCGAATTCTTCCATCATTCCATTCACGTAAGACGTCCAGTTCTCGTTGTCAAGGGTGCAGGCGTTCCTGAATTTCTGCAAGAGCTGGCCTCTGATATATTCAACTCTATTCATGGTGTCTTGTTGATTGGGACTCTCCAGCACCTGAAAGGCGAGCGCTCCAAGGAATATGTACGCGGCGAGTACAAAGTAGATAATAATATACGGCTGTAGAGTCTTACGGCAGTACTTCGAGTGCATGCATCCTTGCTTCTTTTCAGACGACTGGTCAGATCTCGGTAAATCGGCAGTGACGCTGATTACTGTCGCTCTCCTATCCTGCAACGTCGAGATTTCATCCATCCTGAGGAAAAGAAAATTCTGTTCTTGGATTTTTTGTTAAAAATCAGACTTTGACGTCATCTAGAATTTTAAAGGTCCCATGAGAATGAACAGCGCGTCCTATATCAGGGGGAATGGAGACTAGCACTGGTGTATGCAGTGGCCGAACGTCGATGGAAAACCTAGGCCTGACAATAAAGTTTCCAAAAATCAGCAAATATGTCGAACGACGACCGTGCGTATGCCCAGCACGAGGGCGATGCGTACATTTTATCCGAGTGCTTTGCCTTCATCGATAAATCCAGGGCTAGCTCTGTTGCTCGCGAGTCGATTTTCAGCAACGCTGGACATTTTCATTATCATTCGTGCATGAGCGCGTCCTGGATGACTGACTCTTGTCGTTCTCTCATCATATCAACCAGCCGTATTGATTGCAACTCCGACGATTTCGTGTTTGTGCCTCCGGCGTAAGCCGCGACGCTTATGTGTCGACAAGCCTTATTTCGAGCCACTTTCACACACCTACCTGGTTGACCAATCTTTACTGGATCAGTCCACTAAAGTTCAAATATCATACGCTGCGGCTCACTCCCGTCATTCCTGATTCGCTGTGATGTAGCAGTGTCATTGCCTCGGCTATCAAACCACCTGACTGCATCAACGCACACGAAATTTCCCCCCAACGTTGGCGATATGATAATAATTCCATATCCCAATTGTTATGCAAAATAGCCGGTACACGTAAGCAACTGTGAGACGATGGCGAATTCTGCCATATTGCGGACTCAGTTTGTCATTGTTGATTTATCGCTCTATTGATTTAAACGACATTTTATAAAGAACTGACTTCAATTTGCCCCAGTTCGTTCCATTTTACCAGAGATATGTGTCATAAGATGCTGAGATACCCGCAATAACAAGCATGGCGTGTAGGGCTGTTCATACACTCCCGCCAGAATAGGGCGCCCGCATCACTCGCCCGGCAATACTTTCAACGATCTGTCCATTAAATTGCCACATTAACACCTCATGATCAGACTTGAAATTTTCTATGTAACGCGAAAGGACGAAAAAAATAAATTACTTTTTATTTTGTTTTGAATAAGTATTGAAGTATTGGCAATGTGGCAAAGGAATCGCATGAGCAGTTTCCGATCATATCCTCAGCCATTGCAACATTTCAACATTTCAGAAATCTTGTACAGGTATAACCTTACATGCTACAGATACACTGAAAAGATTCGCGGATAAGGAGCTGTTAATTATGCTAAAAGTAACCTGTCCATAAGAATAAACAAATAAATAAATAAAATATATCTGCTTCTAGACACAGCCCCGTCAGTTTGAGAATTGTGAGGCTTTTTGATCCTTTTGTGTCCAGCAAAATTCTCAGTATAAGCTTATATGAAATTCTCTAAATGGCGACCAGACTTTCCAAATGATTGGCAATAACATATCAGTTGCTTTCCTTTCAAAGCCATAAAACGCTCAAAAGGAAGAGAAATTTTCACTTTTCGGTCAGTAAAAATGAAATGAAACCGATTGTGTAAAAAGCAAAATCACTTGGCACACCATGTTTTGCCAATTTTGAAAGTCTAGAAACAGATCTTTGCTTTTTCGTGACTCATTGTTTTGCATATGGGATGAAATGCAAATAGCTTTGCTTAAATAGAAGTTAATTCTTCAAATGTTGTTAATAAATATGTCACGCATCACCAGTTCTCTGCAGCCCCATCATTGTTCGGAACTTCAGTCTGAATTATTTATCAAAGATGCGTAATTTGGTAATCGGCTTTGAATAAATTAGTCAACAATTTCAAGGCTGGGGAATTACTACTGTGCTTATTACTTTTCACGTCTTAAATGTACTTCTGTTTGCCTGTATCTCTCTCTCTCTCTCTCTCTCTCTCTCTCTCTCTCTCTCTCTCTCTGGGCTTGTACACAGCAATATAGGAACGGCAGTTGATAAATTTTGTGAATTACAAGTAAACAAGGTAGAGCTATTTTTTTCTCACGCCCCTGACACACCGGGAGCGTGAGATCACCACTGTTGAATCAATTTGTTATCACACGATGCATTAGGGCGACATTTTTTATTTTTGTGTTTCTCTTCTCCCGACCGACCGTAAATTTCAGCCCCGACATGAAAAAAAAAACTTTTTTATTTGCGCCGCCTCTGAGGCGATCATCCTAGCAACAGCACCACCATCATCAAATTGTGAGATTGCAGCGACTGAAAACAAATACAGATTTTTTTTTGGTACTTTTTTTTATTTCGACCGCACGCCCTGCCCGAGTATTCCTCTGGGGATGAGAAACCAAAAAAAATATGAGGGTCACCCTTATCCCGGGAGGGAAATGTATTTTGGTTTGACGAATGCTGATTGGTCTTTCAGTGTTGTTCCCCGCCCAATGCGTCTGTTGATGTTCGCCCACTACTGTACAGCGAGTGACCAGTGAACGGGTTTCGTGTACTGCCCGGACGGTCTGTCACAAATATTTGCAAATGGACCAAAGCACACTTTGATGCTGCTACTGTCACAGGCGCTTGGCACATTGCTGGGATAATAATCGTATTTAATATGTAGAATGTCTATATTGAACTTGATTATTAAATAAAAGAATCACCGTACGCGATATTAGTGTAGGCCTATAGGCCTACATGTTGCCTGGCGAATGGCTATGGCTGCCTGGCTCGGGCCCGGCGAACGCACTGCATAATCATCAATGTGTAGAATGTCTACATGACTTGATTATTATTAAAGAATAACCGTACGTGATATTACTGTACATGTCGGCTAGCTTAACCGAGTGGCTGTAGAGCTCTGCAGGGTTTGGGCCCGCTTTGGCCCGTTGTCCACTGCTGCACAGACAGGAAGGGAAGGTGTGAAAGCTTTTCACCGCCCGATTTCATAAATCAGCGAAATTCACGAACTCTGAGCGTTTCCGGTGATAAAAACTGGTCAACGGTCAGATGGTTGCATAAAAAATCGATCGACTGGCCTCTTTGCCTAAAATCGTACCTTACCCTATGCTACTGGCGAGAAATCGTCCTGAAATCGGCTGGGCACACCAACCCAGCGCCGGCCATTTTGAATAAGCTGCATGCAATGTATGCGCGCCTGCATACAACCTTTGCAGATGACGTCATTGCTCTTCTCTCATTGGACGCGTACATTGCATGCAGCTGATTCAAAATGGCTGGCGCTGGGTTGGTGTGCCCAGCCTATTTCAGGACGATTTCTCGCCAGTAGCATTATATAAGGTATGATTTTAGGCAAAAGATGTCAGTCGATCGATTGTTTATGCAACCATCTGACCATTGACCAGTTTTTATCACCGGAAATGCTCAGAGTTCATGAATTTCACCGATTTATGAAATCAGGCGGTGAAAAGCTTTCACACCTTCCCTTCCTGTCTGTGCAGCAGTGGACAACGGGCCAAAGCCGGGCCCAAGCCCTGCAGAGCTCTACAGCCGCTCGGTTAAGCTAGCCGACATGTACAGTAATATCACGTACGGTTATTCTTTAATAAATAATCAAGTCATGTAGACATTCTACACATTGATGATTATGCAGTGCGTTCGCCGGGCCCGAGCCAGGCAGCCATAGCCATTCGCCAGGCAACATGTAGGCCTATAGGCCTACACTAATATCGCGTACGGTGATTCTTTTATTTAATAATCAAGTTCAATATACGATTATTATCCCAGCAATGTGCCAAGCGCCTGTGGCTTCTGTGACTATTGATGCGTTTCAAAGTAATTATTACGCAATGCTTTTAGAGGGACATCAACGAGAAGAAAACGTATTCAACATATTTCGTACACCATTTGGTGTGGAAAAATGTTCCTAACAGAATATACCATAACTGCATTTTTTGCAAATTCGGAAGGGAAGAGAGGATGGACTGCCTCTTTCTCGTTGGAAAATTTCTGGCCTGGCCTTCTCAGAAAAATTCCATCTTAGGGTGTTGGGTTCTGTTAATCGAACAATAGATTTCCTGTTTTTCGCTGTTTCCAATGACATTAAAGCAATAAAGCACACCCAGCGACGGTATACCACGAGATTTTGACCAGTTCACTTCATATATGCACTCGCTATGGCTCGTGCATATATGTCGTGAACTGGTCAAAATCTCGTTGTATACCGTCGCTAGGTATGCTTTATTGCTTAAATATTTGACTGTCTTCGGTCTTGCGGTTGGTTAATATCTTATTTGCTGGTGCGTTGACTTTGTTGATGTTTTCACGGTAGGTGGCGTCTACGGATTAGTAACTTACCCTTGCTTGCTGAAGCTTTAGGCAATCTTCCTCATTAGATTATAGACGTAGTTTAGTCATAAAATTTAGCTTACAGCTATCATTGGACTGATTAAATCAGATGTAAAGTACGGCGACGTCTACTAACGCGTACGCGGTATTCTCTTGCTGTCGCGTAGTGACAGGCGACAGTAAGAGAATACAGAATAAGTATAAACGTCGCCGTACTCTACATCTGATTTTAATCCGATTGGACAAATACATGATACAGAAGTAGACATCTTTGCAAAGGCTAAGTAAAATAAGTTGCAATATCCAAAAATGTGCCAGCCTATACGTCACCTAAAAGTAGTGACAGATACAATATTGCCGGTCTCCAATGCAATATCGGAAGCGGAAGCAAAACGCTGGCATCAAAATTTTGCCGCGTTATCCATAGACCTGTGCGTAGTATTTAGGGATCGCTGTAAAAACGACAGCGCAGTATGGTTTTTTTTTTCTAAAATAAGAAATGCATATATAAGTTCTGTTTCCTTCCCATCGGCCCCATGTATCAGTACTGTTTCCTTCCCATCGGCCAATCTCAACTGGTCTGTCAATTCGTGCATGCCTGTCTGTCTGTCTGTCGTATCCATGACTCAATCCGCTTTCTTGTCCATCTCTGTTTGTCTTTCTGTATACCCCAGTACTTTCTGTCCCTGTACATCCTTCAAGACCAAAGTGGAGTTCCGTCTCTTACATATCTCGCTATTTTGCTTGTAAGTAACTACTTTTGCAAATCCTGTCAATGTGACGGTTAGTTTTCGTGATGTGAGCGGCCATGGAGTGTGTTCACATTCTCAATGGGAGACAAGAGGCCATTATAGCCGCGGACTTTAATTGTAAATCTCCCTTCTAAGGACAGTTTTTCAAAACCGAATTTAATTGGATTGAAGTATTTATAGTTCGACCTTACGCAAAACAAGTAGCTTGAACTTCCATTCAGCATTCTCATATTTAATTGGGCATTTTCATGAATTCCCAGAAGGCTAACTTTATATAATCTAAAGACAGCCTAAGTCAAAGACAAGGAGAAGTAATAGATTTTTTCATATATACCATTTATTCATACATATAACTTTTTCACATGTTTACAATGTATATGTCACAAATGTGGAGTGCTATTTGAAAACAAGTAAAATGAAACGACGAAGAATCATGATAAAGTGAAAACGGCATTGCTTTGTTTGCTTACTTGCATTTATTCTTCCGTGGCCAACATATTATTATATGGGTGTTTCATTTTTTAGTAGACTAAAAAGATATTTACCACACTGATTTACATTGGGTTTTTTCATTGGCCTTTTCTTATGGTTATACCACGCAATAGGGATGAAGGGTGGCACCGTTTGTTGGCGTTCAGTCTTAAGAACTAAAACTTAAGACAAACGCTTTCCTAAATCTTAAAGGGAAACAATCGTCGGAACTGCGCATGTACGAGTTTGTTTACAAACAATACATTGCGTGCTCAACATCCAGATGCACCTCATCATCTTAGCTGCAACATTTAAATTATACGTCGATGTTGATTATGACAGACATGTTTTAACTTTCATCAATGATCGTCGTACCTTGGATGCAGTGTTTTAATTGGTCGTATGCGTCCTTTGGGCGCAGTTCCGATGACTGTATCCCTTTTAGATGTATGGTTTGAAAATATCGCAAATGTACCCGTGTCATACCGTGTCTTACGATATGGTAGACTTTATTTTGGTTGTCCGTAAGCTCATTAGCATATTCGTGGTATGTAAATACCAAATTTATGCCATTGTGGTATCTGTCCATGGTTCAGACTAAAGCAAAGGTTTAAAATATGATTTATCAACAACAGGATAAAGTTCAAATTTTATGAATTCAGCAACATGCTTGGGTGCATTAACTTTGTCCGTAAATGGATTTTATCTTATTTCTGAATATGAATTAATAGCTCTTACATTAGTCGTCTACATTACTCCGAGACAAGATATTGTCGCCACGATGGCTGACTAAATCGTCATACACATTACACCCCTGCAAATACATTGATATGAGAAATTCCAAGTATTCCGCCTTATAGTTTAAAATCGAGGTTTTTCAATTTGCTAAGATATTGCCTGCGCTTGCGCAGATGAACGCACGTCTGAACGTCCCTGTTTGCTTTCTGCATAGTTTAACCTTTGTCTAAAGACCGTGATTAATAAGTATATGACCATTTACTTGTTTATCAGGCCGGACCCAAAATCCGTTTGTCAAACATACTGAAACGATATCCTATAGTGCAATTCTGTATAAGTGAGTAGCGAGCAACATTTGGTTCACAAGAACTGTTGAGCAATAGAACATTAGCATTTCTGTAGTTTTCATACATTTTAGGAATATCTTACAGCTGTTTGGTTAACCATTTTATCACTTCCATCTCTGATTATTTTCTTAACACCTATACGTCCTCTGTTGTCTTTCCTTGGCGACATGGAAGTAAATGAGCGAAAGCACGAGAAATAGGAAGGTGTCGTGCTTTAATATTTTTTTGAAAACAATTAAAGGCTAGAAGCAAATATTCTGAAGGAAATCGCTGGAAGCTCATTCACGCAGCGCTAACGGCTGTGGCTCGTCTAATTGAAAGAAGGGCCATGAAACGTATCGAGGTGAAATAAGTCGTGTGGGAATCGTGAGAGAAGAAAGACGAGCTTATGGAACATTGAAAAAGAATCTTGTGGGGAGGGCAAGAGAGAAATATTCAATGTACATTAATAGTAACCGCGACATGATGACAGTTTTTGATTTTTTCCAACTCTATTGGATACGAATGATGTGTCTGATATTTTTTGCGGATTCAACATTCATCAGAAAAACGTAACTGCCGGTAGATTTTGTACAGTGTATACTGTGTATATCGCATGCATCAGCATCACAATACCAGGTACTTGTTGTGGAAGGATTATCTCCGCGTTCATTCTAAATTTGAATATGCCGCCTTCTATAGTTGCTCTTATCAGCCTCACTAAAGACCCACCATTATGCCAGCAAGTGAGCCCAGCACTTAGCAAAACCGTTCACACACTCAATTTAGGTCCGGTTTCAAATGTGTGATGACTGCGACACAAATTAGACAGACCCAGAGCCGACATGGCTCCTTTTCATAGCCTTTTTAAAACCAGGGTTGACTCATAGGTGACCTAACTCTGTAGTATAAATGTATAAATCGTACGTTTTTCACAACCAAAATCCAGGTATTCAAGTGTACGTATTCTATTTAAATTATGCGAGGAACCTGCAAGAAAAGTTTTTGCTATCGACCATCTTTATGTCATATGAACTTTAATGGGTTTACCCTTATATTCAGCGTGATTACTTTAGTTTTCGAGACCCACGTATAACCTACACGCGATTTGAACTAATTTTGGAGAATTGGATCTTCATATTGTTCAAATTTCTCAATAGTGTTAGGTGCTCTATAGTTAAATGTTGCGATATCACAAATACTCATATAAACAAGTGTGTAACTTAAAAAGAAAAGCAGATGAGCTCACATTTGCATATTAAACCGACATTACTTCACTATCCAATCCCGATCGTAATTTTACGCCTGAGTGAGTAGGGTACTACTCTTAAACTTGACCGCACGAATAGAAACCTGCGCATGTGCACCGTTATAGAACGTGGCTGGCTTTGTAGAATTGAAGTCAACCCTATCTAGACTATTTTTTTCAAACTCTATGCAAGGTTGCAATATACATTTCTTTTTCATGAATGTCATTCCTTTCGTCGGCTGACTTTAAAATCCGCTTTTGTGACGTCAAAAATTGCCTCCAGTCTCGCATTTGTAGGTCTTCTGCCATTGACAGTAAGTTGTTAGCTTTACAAGAAGAAAGGTTTCCCTGCAAGGTTTTTCATAATGTACTGACCCCTTTCGCATATCGTTCGTAGAAAATGTATTTTTAGACCAAATTAATTCGATTGGATGTTGCTTTCATACAGAATTAATACGAGTCGATTAGCAATTACGGGTACGAGCCCGTTTTTCTATTAAAAGTGATAATCATCTAGGTTTTGCGAAACCACTCGAACGTTCTCCTGACAAGAGGATTTCTTGTTACCGAACATTTTCGCAGGCGGTCAGTGAAGTTCCTTGATTTCGAGACGATAAGAGAGTCAACAAAATGTTGTCACTTCAACAAAATTAATGAGAAAATATTAATAGCGCCCTTCATCTTTGTAGAACATTAAATGTAAACAAATGGTAAACAGCAATGTGATTTTGTTTATGATACCTCTTGAAAAAAATTATGTCTATCCTAAAAACAAATTTCACTTTTGTAATAGTTAGGAAATTGTCCCTCTATGACTGATAAACGTGTTCATTACTGGTACATGCATTAAGCATTTTTACCACTGTAATTTACATATGTATTGTAACTTCATCAGAGCTCTTGTACGGTGACAATTAGTGAAGATCTTGACGGCATTGTTGTATAATTATTTTAATGGTTAGGTAATATTATAATTGTCTGGAAATGATGTTCTTGCCATTAATGCTACGCGGCGTAGAAAGTGAGCTACTGGACTTCGAATTTCAACTGGAGAGTGTTCTTTGGCTGGACTGTTAGCAAGGGACAGAGAGAGAGAGAGAGAGAGAGAGAGAGAGAGAGAGAGAGAGAGAGAGAGAGAGAGAGAGAGAGAGAGGAGGACTGTCATGCTTGTTGTGGTGTGATTCAATGGATTTAAAGGGATACAGTCGTCAGAACTGCGCTCAAAGAACTAACGTAAACACTGTTTGTTATAATCTACATCGTATAATTGAAATGTTACAGCCATGATGATGAGGTGCATCAAGATATCGTGCACAAAATACATTGTAGAGAAGAAACTCGCACAGGCGCAGTTCCGACGACTATATCCGTGCTGCGCTTTGTTAAGTATGTTATAAGTTTTTGCAACCTTTTATCAGTTTACTTTAAGATCAGTTTTTTGTTAAATTTGCTCAACAAGAGATCTCTGACCCCACTCTCCATTCCTGTGGCAACAATGCAATATCATACATCTGCATGCTTTGCCTTCTTATTAAATCTTCATGATAAAAAGCCATACAGTTTAGCTACAGGAACCGTTTCCGCCAATTTTATGGGTGCCACATTTACAAGAAATACCATAGCCACACATGACTTACAATAAAGTCTTATACAGTGAGTGTTCAAAGCGACCACTGCACTACAAAGCTAGGAAAATGAATTTAAGACATAAAATATATGCTATACTCGAGTTACTGTATAACAAAGTAAGACAGGATTTAAATTCCGAATGTATGTCCTGTTCTGCCCAGTCAACAAGGATTCTTAGAGGAACACAATGATCGTGGACAGAACTATATCAAACTCAACTCCACTCTATATTTGTCTCTCTGGAAATTAAACTTTGAAGCTCTAGAGCAAACACGAAATCCAGATTTGCTTGCAAGCGCCTAGACCCAAAGGCATATCCACAAAGCCTTTAAATCGATTTACTCAGTAGGCATTCTGCAGTAAAGCACTGCAAAAATATCAGTGTCCGTGACTGTGGCCTTAAGTCTCCAGAAAGGGCGGAAGAGGCAAAGCGAAAATAGATTTTGGACTATCACACGACCTTTTGGAGGATATGACCTCTGAAACTCTCCTTGTCATAAAATGCTGTTTAGATGGCTTTTTTGGCTCGGAGGGTAAAACATTCTTTGTAATCCCAGATTAGCTTTCACGTAAATGTAAGAACTACAGAACAGCGCTTTACATGATTATCTCGCTACTGCGCCTCAAAACCTTGGCCGACTTCTCAAAAGGTAAATTTCTCCTTTGCCTATTAAAATAGTATATTCTGCAAAATGCCAATCATTTACAGAAAAGACAGATGCAACTATTGTTGCGTATAACTTTTTGATAGCAAAGCTGGCGTTGTCATCAGTTACAATGTTTTGATTTGCATATTTCCATAGAAAACACGGTCTAGCTCACGTTGAAGATTCTGTAATTTGCACACACCTTGTATGAAAAACGACTTTACTGTATGCCAGGTTCGAGGAACATGTCGATCAAAATACTGCCGAAAAAACCCATGCAATTTAAATATTGTGTGTCATTTATCTGTCCGGATATAATTATTTTGGATTTCGAGAATAATTTGAAACGGACGAATAATATAATGAACAAAACTACACATACATAATATACAAAACTACATGTTTCCCACGAACTTGACAATAATTCAGTACACGTCTAGCAAGTAATGTGCGTGATTATGAGACAGACAAAGATTTTATAAGTGTGGTTATCTGACGTTCTGCAACTTGAACAGCTTTACCTCGTTAGCTCAGAGAAAGCCAATCATGTTCTCAATTTATGTTGCGTAGGATTGGAGTCCGATCTACATCCGTTTGAAAAAAGATAATGGCCCAGCAACCTGACTGGCCAGGGTCATCTTTCTCATCCGGAAGGAAATCGACCATTATTTGTCAAACGAATATATTGATAAAAAACCACAGTGCAGGAAACCGTCTCAAATTAAATATTTGGCTCATCAATATCAAATTCTAAAGTCAGAAAGCACCATCAGGTTGCATGAAATGTGATTTTCTGGTTTCCAAAACTCGCCTAAGTAAAAGGGAAACAGTCGTCGAAACTGCGCCTGTGCGAGTTTCTTGTTTACAAACAATATTTCGTGCACAATATCTAGATGCACCTCATCATTTCCAGCCTTAGGATAGGCGAGGTTGATATTGCCCCGTCCACTTCAGTTCGAAATCTAGGTGTTAAGCTCAACAACGACGGTTCTGCTTCTGATCATATTAGCCATGTCTAAAGGTTTCTATGCACTATCTAGAATTGGCAAGATCCGCCCATTATTGGACAAACCTACAACGGAAAAGATGGTTCATGCATTCATTACGTCTCAGCTTGATTATTGCAATAGTCTCCTGTATGGTGTTAATAAGACTCAGCTGGATCGCCTACAATCACTTCAAAATGCTGCGGCTCGTCTCGTCTCCCGGACTCGGAAATTCGATCACATCACACCTGTCTCATTGATCTGCACTGGCTGCCGGTTGATGCTCGCATCAAATTCAAAATTTTGTTAACCACCTATAAAACCATTCATCGCTTCGCTCCACTTTATTTAATTGATTTACTTGAAATTTACACCCCAGTCAGAGATCTCAGATCAGCTGACTCTTTGCGGTTGGTGCCACCTCATGGAAACTTTAATAAGGCATACGGGCAGAGAGCATTCTCTGTTTGTGCACCTGCTCTGTGGAATTCGCTGCCGCCAGTGATTCGCAACGCCAGATCTGTGGACTGTTTTAAACGTCTTTTAAAAACTCATCTTTTTAATCAGTTCTATTGGTGATTGAGTTTTTAGGATCATCTTCTGTATGGTTTTTAACTGGGACTTTTTAACTGGGACTTTTTAACTGGGACTTTTTAATTTATTCTACTGCTTTCATAATTTTTTTATCACCGTCTTTTGTTTTATTTCATTTTTTATAATGAATTAACTTTTTAAATTTTTATCACCGTCTTTTGTTTATTGTACGAGAATGGTACAGGTGCTGACAGATTTTGACATTGTTTATTTTCGTTTTTCTTTTATTGCTTTTGCTGGTCTTTAGTATTTGTTTGTTTCTTTTAAAATATGTAAATCGCACTGAGACGTATGTGTAGTACGTGTAAGAAATAAATATTATTATTATCATCTTAGCTGTAACATTTAAATTATACGATGTACATTACGACATACATGTTTTAACTTTCATCAATCACCATCATACTTTGGATACAGTGTTTACATTGGTAGTATGGGTCCCATACGACCTTTGAGCGCAGTTTCAACCACTGTCTCTTTAAGGCTGTCGGCTATGCAAACAACCTGGGAAATGGGAAGTTTCCACTGAAATTATACCAGAGTAATAACCAGCCGATCTTGGTCAGTGTCCATATTGCTGATTTTATGATTATGAAATAAACCCTGAACTTTAGGGGAGTGTTCTAAATAACTACAGAATGAATGGGAATGAGAAATCAGCAGATAATGAGTTTGTGGTCTTATCTTTATTCAATATTTACATGAAACAGCAGCAATATACCACACATCGAGTCGAAAAAAATAAAAAGTATAACAAATTCTATGTGTATTTACATAATAATACAAGCTTATATACATGGTTAAATCAGCAAACATGACATGTAGGGTATGGCATTGTATTTCAATATTTCATCTTGTATCCACATAACTTAAATTACAGTTGCTATATAACTATTAAGATTCTATTTTCGTAACAGACTGACACTTTTCAAAGAGGATAATACAATGTGCATTCACTAGAAATTGTGCATAGTAAGCATACTGTATGAAACTCCTGAATTTTCAAGGCCAAATTTACTGTCCTTGAACTTTGTTTTCTTCAATTTATATAATTTAGGGAGTCAGTCTAATCTATCACATCTGGGCTGAAAGAATAGTTGACCTA
This sequence comes from Ptychodera flava, assembly GCF_041260155.1. NCBI lineage: Eukaryota > Metazoa > Hemichordata > Enteropneusta > Ptychoderidae > Ptychodera > Ptychodera flava. The sequence goes on from NC_091937.1 coordinate 10,905,570, forward strand.
TGCACCCTTAACTTTGTATACATACTCAAAATGAATGAGAAGGAAGAAATACATGTACTTTCTGGTATCAACCTGAAATATTTGAAAATAAGCTAACTAGAGCAAACAATAAACCCTGTTGTACAGTAAAGACTGAAACATTTAAAAATAATCACATTTACTTCATCAATATGATCAAAAAGGGTTAAACCAGGACCATGGTATCAACCAAACCACATGCACAACTACGCTTTGAAATACGTTTATTTCCATGCGCATTTGTACACATTGGTTTGTTTGCATGATCATCACATAATCTATTGGGATACTGAGTCTGTAGGACACTGTGCATCCTGTTTATTATAGAGTAGAACCATTAATGCATTAATGATTGATCTTGGGGAGGTATGCAATATTTCGAAACATAAAAATTCTAATAGAACAGCATGCCTCTGCCCAATTAATAAATTTCAAGTACATATACCATCTATTTAAAGTACATCATCATCTATTGTGTATATATGATTTATTGCAAATTTTGTATTTTACAGCTGAGCTCTGCCCAAGAAGAGCAACACATCATTTGTACTATACATGTGGATCTTCTCTTTTGCCTTATGTATGCAATGTACACGCAAGATATATCAGGGTGTAACAGCGCATGCATGTGAGATTTTCCGGATAAGGAATAGAATGTGCCATATCGTAATAGATAGAACATTTTAGTCTTGTACACATGGGCAATTTACGTCTATCATCTCTTCACTGCAATGCCTTTGTTAACCTAATTGATAATTATTCAACAGTGGATTCAGTAAACCTGAAAAATTGTACAGAATGGTTCATGCCAATAGAAAGTGCATCCTCTATTTCTCACTCGAGTAATCTGCTTGTCCAGGGTTACCTTTTGAAATGAGTAAATAACAGAGCATACGCTACAAATAACATGAAGTCGTAGTACAGTGTATATTTGCCGATAGCATTAGCATATAGTATACCTAATTGGCTATCAAGGGGACAAAGAAGTTTGTGCAGACAAGGTGCAATGGATTTGAGTACTGCTGTATTCTAAACTTAACATCCCAATGAAACCAGGAAATATATCCTACATATTGCAAGAGAGCTAGACGAATTACCTTGAAATCAATCCTTGAATATTTAGGAAGTGAATCTTGAAAAGAACAATCTCGCAAAATGTTTTTTCAGAAGATCAACAATTTCAGAAAATCACTTGCTTAATAGCACCCCGCTTCCTATGTTTGTATTGATCACACGCTGTACTATCTACCCTGTGAACGCAGCAGATATTTTTTTTTTGTTCAGCCCATTACTTGTTGGAGGTAATGGCATGCTACAAGATTGTTTTGTCTGAGTACAGTTCTATGTTCGCTTTTATTTCAGGGTCTTACCAAAATCCAGGATATTACTGCTGTTAAACAGAAGTGTAAATATATCATGTGATGAAATTAGGGGCACTAAAATGCCTCCAAGTATTAATGGCTAGAGTTAAGTACTTTTTAATACAATTTTTGAATATTGATGGTTATGAGTAGTCTCATGAATTACCTTTTACAATGGTAATTGTTACGCCAAATGCTTGACATGAGATGCATTGCCATAATTATCAGTCGAATTAAGTGAATGATGCCCATGGGGTAAAGGCTGGTCAAATTCAATTACAGTATCTGTTTACATGCATATCACTTTAACTTGCTTGAAGGTTCTAATGTTCTCTTAGAATATTATAATTTATGGCAGATAAAATCAAAAGTTACTTATGGTACTACATTTTTTAAGATAATGCACCTGTGATGCCTGCTCTCTACTTTTCAAAACCAAATTAAAGAGAAAGCTGCTGACAGATAGTTAATATCAAAAGGTGGTGTAATCAGTGCCACTGAGATCAAGCAATTTATTAACATTTGTATATGTACAAAAGCAGGAACCCACAAAAATGCATTGTTGCAATAACACTTTCAGTGACTCTACCATAGATGGGAAGTACCGTATCTCCACATTAACATATTGTTCAAACAATATATATGATATTTGGCTATCAGAGTCACAATTTTAAGAGTATCAAAATGAAATACATTTGGTTGTTTTACATTTTTGATCATATCAAAACAGAAATGCACGAACACATTTTTCTTTCCTCAGTAATCTTCTTAGGAGAATTTGCTTATCTGCCATATTCTTTATGTCTGATTATGACTAGGATCCATATTAGAAAAAAATTCATAAAATAAATTGCTTGTTTTGCTTTTGAACCACATTTGTCTGGAATGTATAAACCATAGTTTTATCATTTTGTACATCAAATCTTTCAACCCTGACATCAAATACTATTCAATAGCCCATCATTCTTTGCAGTTTGAAAAAGAAATATGATAAAGTTAGCGTGCACTTTTTATGATTTTCAAGCTATACCTTAGTGAAAACAGCTCATGAAAATCAGTAAAACATAGATGGCTTAACTTCAGAATAACAAATATGAAATGCCAAAGTTCCCTTTCAAATCATCTGAAATTGGTATGATTTATGAAACCATTCCTAATTATGCCCTTCATAATGGCCAAGAGATTTCTCTCGATTTAATATCAAAGAACAGAGCAACTGATTAAGTCAGAATCCAATTTCTTTTGAAGAACAAGAGACCTATAAAATGCTTCTCCTTCACATTGTGATTGGCAGGGTGTAGTACTTAAAAGGGCATTGAGAGAAGCTACCACAGAGATTCATTACATTCTCTAGGATATTTCGGTGGCACGACACTTTCAAATACTCATTTTTTCACCATATATTTCTCATCAAAGATGACATGAAATCCCCCTAATTCTATATATTTCAATAAAGCAGAAACTCTGAAGTTAAGCATGGTAGCAACAGTTTACAAGAGGAATGAAGGGTTAATATTTGTAGTAAAAATCCTCAATTTTGGATTTATTAAATACAAATTAAGCTAAACAGCTTGGTAGTGCTTTGTGAAATTTAATGTCTCATTTTAAACTAGAATTTATGTTGAAAAACGGCAATTTTGTTTTGATTATGTATTCTCATTCTTAACGAGCAGGAATTGAAAGACTAACATGTAAAAAGTGACTGAATCACGATACGCAAAATTGTAATGAATGCCCAATGTAAGGATTTGCTGCCAAACGAAACTGTCTTTTTGTTGTGCAGTGTTTCAAGAATGAAATGTGAAAGTTTCTGAAAATTTGACCCAGGTAGAATGGAGTTATATCTCATTTGAAATGTTTAAAATAGGAGAAAAAAACATGCCAGGAAATCAGGTGATTAGCATATATTTGCATAAATTTACATTCCTTTGTCACCCAACTTAATATTTTTTGCATGCAAAAAAGTAATCTCTACCAATATTTCAATCTAGGGTTAGAAATTACAGAATATTGAAAGAATTTTTGCTAAACATTATCTTGGGCAAAAACCACATGTAACCACAAAACATTTTATGGCGATAGATATTAAACCTTTCATGGCCATCACTGTGGGCTGCCATACAATTCATTGCCTTTATTCAATTAGTTGCTGCCACTGCCTGTATGTGGAAATGGCAGTGTACAACAGTTGAAATATGCGAAGATCATAGAGAACAATAAATCAAATTACATAATTTACGGCCAAAAATAAACCATCAGTAGCAAGGTTATAATTTATTATTCGCAGCTGCTGGGTTAGAGAGGTATACAGCCATGAATTATTGTTAGTGGTGTCAGTGGCGAGGTTAAAGTTAATGAATGTTTAGTCCTGCTGTGTTATCAAACCATATGACAGATAACTCTTGGATCAAAGCATGCCTGTATCCTGTCAACGGTTCTGCTCTAGAATAGAAAGGATGTTCTGTGTTCTACAGACTCAAGAGACAACATGATGGTAGTGCAAGGAAACCACTGTGTACAAAAGCATGTGGAGATACACACATTTCTATGTTTGTGCACATAGTTTTGTTTGTACCATGGTTCCCCGTTTGAATTCCACATTTAACCCACTGATTCCACTGTGATTATTTTCAGACTTGTATTCAATCATATAATATGCGACAAGAAAGGAAACCATAATTTTCTCCCATCCTTCCACCCCCCATTAATGGTTAATGGTTCCATGGAATATCATGCTACACAACTGGAAGAGACCATAGCCTGGCAGGTCATAGGGTTGCTAGAAAGTATCAGTGGTGACATATTCAGCAAACAGAAGTAGACTGTTGGCCCACAGAAAACAGTCTATTGCATCTGTACAATATTTATCAAACTGAAAATGTAAAAAGAAATTCAATAACTCATCTTCACTAAGAGAATACCCAAATATATAATGATCTTTTTCATCAATATTGGGACTCTCTGAGTCGAAATAATTATTTTGCAGTTTGTCCTGAAAAGAAAAATATTGACTCATATGTACATCAAAATTTGCTGCCAACAAATGAACAAGAAATTCAATTTTAACTTATAATAAGTCTTGGTATTTTCTGGACGGTTGGATGTTGTGCTGCTGTAAAATGGAAAACACCAACATTAACAATAATCCCTGATGTGACGTATCTCTGTTAAAAAATATTCAATATACCATTACATACAACAAGATGATTTCACAATCTGAAAAGAACTTGCTTGGGTGCGGTCAGCAACTCAGTTGTCTGTTTCAGTCATCACTTTGACGCAGATTGGCTGGAGTCCTCCATATTTACACCATACACAGATGTAGCCAGGGACAGGACCATGGGGGCCTCCTCCGGGGAAAATCTTGTTGCAGACACAACAAACCTCACAGGATGGAGGTGGAGGTGGTCTTGGCATGTGGAACTGACAGAGGTATGCTGAGGATAAAATACAAATAAAAAAACACTAATGAATGATAAAGCACTATTTCTGAAATAAATGAAAGAAATAATTTTGTTTACTGTATATACCGTCTCAGGTTGAGGCTTGCTGTACTGACTGCATTAGATTTTCTTCTTTTTGGTTTTCTAGCAAAATTGAACAATTCAAATGAAAAAGTATGAAACTGCATATTCAATGCACGTGTGCAGTTGCCTAGAGAGATAATTACAAATGTCTGCCTATCGATATCAGCACTCTAAAATCATTCATCCATGAAGAAATTAGCTTGAAGCAACAGTCACTGTGTTTTTAAGGCATGACAGAAAAACATGCAATCAGTACGTGACAAGCAAACAATAACACTGTAAGAGAAGATTGACCAATTGTAAGTGTTTCATGTGACAATGAGGCACAGCTTCTTGACATTTACAGGAGTGTAATGAGAGGGACTGACATAACAACAACAAGAGGGAAGCCCACAGCCACTCTTGCTTCTTCCTCATTCAAGCGAGAACTAAATTGCCTCCTTTATAAAAGACAAACCCAGACAATTTTCTTTCATTTTTTTTTGAAAAATTGGGATCCAAAACTGTAGCAATGTCCCTTTGGTCCAAAAGTGTCAAAAAATTACAAAAAAATTCATAAGAAATTGGTCAAATTTCGCACAAAAATTTTGGCAGGAAAATTTAAAGCACTCAAAGGGTTAAAGTCGCACAATTCTTCTCTGTGAAAATTGCCAAAATTCTCAATGGCTGAAGTTGATAAAATACATCATGTATTGTAACAGATAGTTTAATTGCTAATGACTATTTATTTTGGTAACCAACTTTCCATGAACTCCATATTTATTGAATTATTCTGAGCTTACCCATTTAGAAACTTGATAAAAACATCAACCTAACTTCCATTTAAGGTAGAAAGTGCCTTTGGGACAGATTGTCAAACTCTGATTTACTATAATTTTTTTCAGATCTACCACTCATTTCAAAGCTTTTGGAGAGAGAAAGACTTTTACCGTCTTGGTTGAGTTATCGCAAAATGTTGGGTAATTTGTTTCACTAAAGCCAAACTTTGCATGGTGACCACAATTCTTTATTGCTGATTCGGTAAGACAATGGTTGAAAGTTTCATTCAGGAAAGTTTGATCATACTGCATGTACCTTGAGTCAAATATACCTAGAAGGACAAAAGTTACACACTTGAGTATAATCAGCACTCAGAAATCAATCATCCATAAAGAAATTAGCTTGAATACAGACTCCATGGGATATTTTTTGGCCCTAATCTGAGTTTTGAGACATACAGACAAGTGTCATAACTTTTGAAGCACATGTATTTTAGAGTTAGCAACAATATAAAACAGTTTATAGTCTCTGTAATTTGCTGACAACATTTTTTGCTGACAAAGCATTTTACTATTGATGTGAACAGATAGACAAAAATGCCAACTTTTAGCTTTTCATTGCAGAATGTTCACACATAGGATTCTATTTCATTTCAGCAAAAAACAAAGCAAAACAAGATATGTTGTAGCTACAGGATATTTGGCAACTATCTATAAAAAATAGTGACAATAATCACTGTTCGCTCCCATACAGTTATCAAAAACAAACCAACAATTGTATGAACATGGACATACACATACAGACAGACTGACATTCACAGACTGGCACAGAGTGATGACATTGACCCCAAGTGTGCCTTGGCCCATGAAGAGTGATAAAGATATAACAAAAAGCTGAATGTAATGATAAAATAGTTAAGTATAGGCTACAGACACTGAGGGTGAATATGTTACAGCAATTTGATTAGTTTCTTTTCGTTTTCTACTTCTGTGATAATGTTTAAGACAATCAAACTGCAAGGCAGTTTTAATATGTATTGACAAACATGTTATCTTTTACAAGCACACAGCAAACTGTTCATGATTTTTCATTTACAATATTTGACATAGACTGAAATACATAACATGCAACCAGTATTTACATTTTGCCCATGCACCAGATACATGGAGAGATTTCAACATATAATCATCAACTCAGAAACCCTACAGGGAAAAGTAAACATTGTTTTCTTCCAGAACAGCTGGTACATCCACATCTGGAGCAACATACAAACTTAACCAATTACACAAGGATGATGACACAAGAGATAAAGTTAAGAAATTTAACTGTGGTGAACTTGACTATTCCTTTCAAATCCTTACCTAATTTGATTGACATCTTAAACTAAAATACACTGCATGGTTAATTGCACACAAAAATACATCAGGGGTGTACCATTTGATAAAAGGGGGTTGTCTGGAAGATTGATGAGGAACATTATCTTTTTATCCGATACATTGTACATTCTTTTTTCCCACTATCCCACCTTTTCTTTTTGACAAACCTTCTGTGGCTGATTTTTTTATTGACATTTGTTTGGATTTTTTTCAAAATCTGCCAGGACTCTTTAACATTGAAAAAAACTTTGAATATATTTGTTGGAAACCAAACCTGCTGAAATCACCTCAGCTATGTTTTCTCATTATTTTTTACCGCATTTCAACACCAAATACAGTTTACCATTTCAAATGCTTACTGAATCACCGCATTATCTTGAACATAGGGCAATGTCCCTGAAGCTACTATAGACATGGATACAAAATTAAGTATTTCCTGACTGTATGAAATCATCTCACTAAGGTCATCCTAGGGACCTGTTAGCCAAATATTAAAGCTGTCTGACCAGCGGTTTTGAAAAAAACAAGCGACCCAATAGTCGACAGAGCTCTGCTGTGTTATGTAGAGAGCAACTTTTCGTGACATGTATTGATGAAGAAGGTTGAGATCTTTGATAGCTCATTGCAGGATGGCCTGACCTAAAATGGCAAAATTAGCTGCAAAAATACAAAATTGATGATTTCATCATAATTATGTATAAAAATGTATACCAAATATCAAAGCTATCACATGACTAACTTTTGAGAAACAAATATTTGACCAAAAACGGCAAAAATTGACTCAAAAATACAAAAATTGAAGATTTCATCAAATTTCACTATATCACACTAAGAGAACCCCTAGGAACCTGTATACCAAATATCAAAGGCATCAGACAAGTAGTTTTTGAGAAACACATTTTTTGACCAAAAACGGCAAAAATTGCACCAAAAATACAAAATTGCAGATTTCATCATATATTCTATATATCATATTAAGTTTATCTGTAGGAACCTGTATACCAAATATCAAAGCTGTCAGACGAGCGGTTTTGATGAAATAAATTTTTGACCAAAAATGACAAAAAATTCCTTAAAAATACAGATTTGCATATTTCATCACAATTTGAACAAATCCAAGTTGGGTTATCCCTAGGGATCTGTATACCAAATATCAAAGCTGTCTGACCAGCGGTTATGAAGAAGAAGATTTTTACCAAAAACGCCTTTTTTGGCACTAATTTGCATATTTTTGGCAATGACAACTTCATTTGAACAAAATCTCATCTACAGCCCATCATCCATGTACACACCAAATATCAAGATGAAATGTGCAGCGGTTTTGGAGTTTTTGATGTTGACGGACAGACATACAGACATACAGACATACAGACATACAGACACACAGACATACAGACATACAGACATACATACATACAGACATTTCCCTAGCCTATAAGAATAGCTTCCATTGCCATATATACATATGGCTATGGGAGCTAAAAAGAACAAGTATTTTTTTCTATTTGATTTGAACTAGCAACCTAATTAGAGGTCAACAATGAAACTCATTGGGCTACATGCTGAACACTTGAAATAAGTGGTTATATTTAACAACTTTGAGTTGTTGCAGAGTTGAACCTGACCCAAACACACAACAATGTTCAAAGAAGCACACACAAATACACATACTTTAGCTTATTACAGAGACTATAAACTGTTTTATATTGTTGCTAACTCTAAAATACATGTGCTTCAAAAGTTATGACACTTGTCTGTATGTCTCAAAACTCAGATTAGGGCAAAAATTTCACATGGAGTGTGTATTCAACCCCATGTCTGTATCTTTTGTCCTTGTTAATATATTTGACTTAAGGTAGTATATTTCACTTAGCGTAGTATGATCAACACAGACTGTTTCAAAGTGGTAAGTAATTTACTCAACTATGCCTCAGATGGCCTTAGGCAGAATGTACCTTGGGGACAGATATTTAAATTTTCAAACTTTTACAATTCTTTTCTGATCTACCACTTGCTGGGGGCTCCTTTTGAAGCCCTGGGAGTAAGAAAAACTTTTACCATCTTAGTTTTTTTCAAAATGGAGATTTTTATTTTCTCCATAGAGTTAACACAGAGCTAGACGGTGGCCATTCTGAATTTCACATATCAGTAAACATTGGGTAATTTGTTTCTCTGGTACCAAAATTTGCCGGGTGACCCCTAATTTTCATTCTTGATTTTGAAAGAGAGTGGTTGAAATAGTCCCTGAGAAAAGTTTAAGCAAAAGTTTAAAAGTCTTTTAGTTTTGAGGTGCATACTACATTATGATCGAAAAGATAGTTTCTTTGGAAAATGACTCACCCATGTTCTGTTCTCTCTTGAAATGCACCCAACCACCACAGAGTACGCATGAGTCTTTGTTCTGTATCGGACTGGGACTGAATGCACTAAATTTCAACTGACAAAAATGGCACATCATAACCTTGCTGCATAGTCTGGACTTGGGGTTATGGATCATTCTCTTACACCTAAACTCCTATTCAAAATAAATAAGCCATTAAGTGAAAAAATGAATAGGTGATTGCTTAATCTACAAATAAACATTTCATTAACCATGTAACCATAACATCAACATGATTTGAAAACTATTGTCTTTATTGACTATAGGTATAATGTTCAATCAAACAATTGAATAACCTACCAATTAGTCAATTTTTCACTTTGTCTAGTAAGCGATCAAATACACCACTTATCAATATATTTATCTAATAATTTAACTTGTCAATCTACATGTTGAGAAAAAGATTGAATTAGAAGTACCTATTGATTGATCACTCTAGCAGACCACCTGTCTGTCTGTTTCTCTGTTTGTCTGTCTCTGTGTCGACCTGTCACTGTCTGTCTGCCTTTCTGTTTGTCTCTGTCTGTGCATCTCTCTCTCTCTCTTTCTAATTTGCATACAGATTCTTAGTCCTTTTACTATGAGTGATAGCATAAAAAAATCGCACAAGGAGAATTAAGTAACATATTGTGAGGACAAATTTAACACTAAGGATTCCACTAAGATTGTTAATGGCACCAAATAAATAATGTTAGAATCAACAAACATGATAACACAATTTAAGAAACAGACAGCACAAAATCTTTTGATTATGTTATGAATGCTTACCCCAATGTACCATGCCTTCTTGGAAGTACTGACATGGATGGCCCTTTTATCAGTGCGGAGGAAGTCCATTAACCGTTGAACACTTCTGGCTTGTTGCAGCTGGTACGGCAATTCACGCACAACTGTTGTCGTGTCACAGCCATGGTACTGATAGAAGTCAGCTAGCTCCAGATGGAGGGATTTCTTGTGGTCGCCATCTTTCACCCATTTGCTCTTGACAGCCTGGGAGTAGAGTAGAAGGATCGGAGTTGAGTAAGGTTGGGAAAAAACAGGTACAGGAGACAAAAAAAGAATAACAACAGAATGCGATTGCAATTGTTCCAACCTACTACGGATTAAAAAGAATGCGCTATACAGTATGTTCTCCAGACATGGTTCACCCAAGAAATCACGTGATGATGGTACATATAATACAACGTCATGTAAATGTGTGTGGAAATATAAGTATATCTATATGCATTTGCATTAATCTTTATTTGTACAACCTTTTGTGAATCTGTTTTAGCCCCCATTTGATGAGGAATAATATATTTAATGACAGTCAAATATACACCCACTACTGTGTACCAAGCGTTTCAGCACTCATTTTAACTCTAACGACAGACCTTTGGCCCAATTGTTCAAATTTGTAGTATATGTGTGTTATTACTGGGTGAAGCTGATGAACACTGGGTAAAACATCCTTTAATATTGTATTAATCAGTGCTGGTCTAGGGGCACCTTTTGTAATGAAAACATACTGAGAATCCCCTAGGATAGTGTTTGACTTTTCTGTAGCTTAAAGCGCAGTGGTCGTCGCGCTGCGCATCCTCCTGAGGGGGTCCCCCTCTGTTGTAAACAAATCCAAGAACGCCGCACATGTTACGGGTTGATTGTAATGTTTGCGATATTGCCGCTTGTTAAAATGGCGGCTGATCTGTCACAAGCATACCAACTAACCAAATGTAACACGCAATAAAAGGTCAATTATAATCTAAGTTAAATATCTGCTGAATATTGAACAATAATTGCACGCTGGATTGAGATCACATTTGCTCATGATTTTCTTGAATCAGTTGAATGGGGCTCGGCTACTGTTATCGCTCGAGCCATAGAGCTAGACGTACGCATGTACGCATGTATACGCCAACAGACTATCAACGACCGGGCTCTAGTTTTCGACATCGCTAGCAAGGACGAGAGCTTTCATTTCAAGAGGCCCGACAGGAGTACAAAGACAACAACCCAAACTACAGAAATCTACAGCTCGCAGAGCAATGCCCGCTGCAGCAAGAAGCATCTCTGCATCTGTTCCGTTCCGTGGTCTGTATGAACGTCCGTGTCAAACGGGTATATGGCGCGCTACACTCGGCTGTGGAGAATCCAACTCAACTACAAAGTTACCCGTTTGGGGTGCAAACGAGAATTCCGAGTACGGGTATCAAGTCAAGCGAAGGACCTTTCATAGGTCTTCTTGTTATGTGGGGGTTATCTCACTTGAAAGAGGATTCAGACCTACCCGGCAATCAGGAGGTACAACAACGAAGTTTGCCCAGCACCGGTAGGCCTACACCAGCTAGCGGTTGGATCACTGCCATGACCGTGCACAGGACCGGGGCACAGGATCTCTCGATACGTCTATGCACGGTGTAGCCGTGCAATTTTCCTGCCAAATGCCGCGAAAACCCTCTCGTTTTGTCTATTGTTTCCTGTCATTTTACTATTTCTTACCACGTAATACTAGGAGAAGTAAGACATGGTGATCAACAGTTGGTTGTGGGCCAAGTCGTCGCGGGCCGGTACGTTGTGGGACCGGATTCTCTATATCCGTGTACGTCAACGCGGTGACCGTCTCCCAACAACATCTCCCGTGTCCTGCTCTGGCTTGCCGATCATGGTCTTGAGTGTAATTTTTGTGTTAGGCATTGTGCTTGTTGCTGGTCTACATATATAGGCAATGTTGATCATTTTAGTTATGTATTTTCACTGTACTGTACATAGCATTGTGTACAACCAGCGTGATCGCGCGCGATCAAAGCTTTTTGTCACTGTGTCTGCTGCAGTAAACTCAGCGACATAATGTGCTGAGTGTAGTGTCCCAATGTTCGTAGCTCTACTCGAGTTTATAGATAGAAATACACCACTGAAGTTCGTTTCCGATCTTAATATTTTACTATTGCATGATGTTGAGTCTTACAAAGGCCTTAACAAAGTGGGGGACTGCTCCCATCTCACTCCTATTGAAGTTGAGAAGACTTATGTTTACAAAAATTATGTTTATCAACAAAAATTTATCAACAAAAAATCACGCACGCGCAGCGCGACGACCACTGCGCTTTAATTAGCATGGTTCCATTAGGTAGGGGAAATGCCCAGAAGGTGCATCACTCTCAAAGGGTGGGGAAAAAAATTTAAAAGATTAGAGAGTCAGCAAAACCTCCTGAATTGAGAAAATAAAGTCAGCTAAAATTAAATTAGAGCCTGTAAATTAGTCTGGAATCTCACAACAAATGAGTAAAATGCTCACAGAAAAAGTGAAATGATAAGGAAAAATTTCCATAGTTAGTATTGAAAGATAATGATTATGTACAGTTTATAAATAACATCACCATACCCGTACATAAGTACACAGGCGGTCACAACACTGCTAAACTTAATGCCAGGACACATGAACAGAAAATTTTGGTTGTAAACTTTACACCCACATGCATTTTTCAAAATCATCCCTGGGAGTGCAAAGCAAAGATACAACAACATTTTGTGATGTAAAGAAAAATATTTTTTTTTATTTTCCTTGAAAAATTGCAATATTTCAGGGGAATTTCTTCATTATTAAAAGTTTAATACACAAGAATTAATTTAAATAAATCATAAATTAACATGTCTTTCTGTTCCCTAGCCCTACTCTGGATGAATATGCTACAACACTGTTATGCTAGGATATTTTGTCGACATTTCAGAAAAAAAGAATTATAACAGCATTACAAATCATACAAAGACAAAATAATGAAATATTTGCTGAAATGTGGGAATACACATTTGCTTAACACTTTTTTGATAAACACTTCATGCTTTTCCTTTCATCAAAATGAGCAATGCCCTACAGCCAAGTCACCATGACAATCATAGATTCACCAAAGACTACCCAAAAAGAGCGTGATGACGCAGACAGTTGCTAGAACACCACAGATACCGAACAGTGTTATTGACTTTTGTGCTTGATTGAAAAAGCAAGTCATTAAAAAATAAGGGTTGCATGAAGATTTGTGATGACACTGGGTTGTGATGGCGATTCACTGATTTGACTGTTCAATGCAAAATTTTTGTGGCAAAGCAGTTGGAATACAATCATTGTGCCGATGAAGTGAAAGTCAAGTGTCTGTATTGATGTGGCAGGAATGAAAGGACTTTTTACCATTGTTGACGAGCTCACCAGATCAGAAAAGGTGAACGGTAACATCACTGACTGATACCTTGACTCCAAAAGAAGTGTGAATTACATTTTTGAACTTCTTTCAAAGTAAAGTAGAGAAGCTGAGACAGCTATACCAGTCATGTATGAATGAGTCATACAGTCACCAGGCTATTCACTTTGTCTATCACTCCTTTCACAGATGGTGAAATGTTGAAATTGATTATGAATGCTCCTACTAAATCTTGTAGAGTAGATACTTACACTACCAACCAATTGAATGAGTGCATCCATGTAGCACATGCATTGTGCACTTTATCACTCACTTGTTTAAAGCTTCACTCTTGACAGGTGTCTTTCCACAGAGTTTTAAGTCTACGTGATTAGATCTTAATTAAAACATAGGGCCATTGTCCCTGAAGCTACTATAGACATGGATACAAAATTAAGTATTTCCTGACTGTATGAAATTATCTCACTAAGGTCATCCTAGGGACATGTAAACCAAATATTAAAGCTGTCTGACCAGCAGTTTTGAAAAAACAAGCGGCTCAACAGTTGACAGAGCTAAGCTCTGCTGTGTTATGTAGAGAATAACCTTTTGTGACACATGTATTGATGAAGAAGGTGGATATCTTTGATAGCTCATTTCAGGATGGCCTGACCAAAAATGGAAAAAATTCCGTAAAAATACAGATTTGCATATTTCATCAGACTATATTAGTCTATAATAGCAAATAAACGAGAGTTAATTACATTCTAATTAAAGTAAACAAGACTTGCTTAAATCAAGATTTACGTCATAAAAAAACAGCATATCTGTCAGGTTATAAAGAATCTTGAGCTGATTATCTTTTAATATCAGTATTTTCATCCTATTAACTAAGCACATTTTAACTTTCAAATTAACATTGTAAGTAAGTTCTGTTGAATAATTTGAGACTGTACGTACTCAGAGAAAGCACACTGAAAAGACAAATGTTTGAAACTCAAGAAGTTCAAGGTCATCAAAAGCATTATAAGGAATCATGTTACACTTTCATTGCACTGTTTACACAGATTGCATAATTGCTATAAATAGCACATGAGGAATCTTACAGCCCAGCTTTACCATAAAAACCTATCACTTTGACCACTCTTTTAATTGACCACTCTATTTTTTTCCTCAAAAAGTAATCTTATTTTATCCTTACCAAGTCAACCATAAATGGAAATTAGAACTTTCTCTATCTCTATTTATTTGACCACCCTATCATGACAAACTATTATGAGCAATTTCTTTAGATAACATAAATGGTGGTTCAGAATATATCAAAGTTGGGATTCAGGAAAGTTGCCTTTACATGTTTTAATCCTCAATTCACTATGAACTGTCAAAAAAAGTTGAACTTTCTGATAATTCCACACTATAATTATTTTGGCTTTGATGATTCCTAATTAATTCAATTATTTAAAATCATATTCATTATTTTTTCTGGGTGAATTGATAGGGTTTATACAGTACAAGAATTACATACAATGTAAGTCAAACTTTGACCAAAAATGACAAAAAAATTCCTTAAAAATACACATTTGCATATTTCATCAAAATTTGAACAAATCTAAGTTGGGTTATCCCTAGGGACCTGTATACCAAATAACAAAGCTGTCTGACCAGCGGTTATGAAGAAGATTTTTTACCAAAAACACCTTTTTGGCATTAATTTGCCTATTTTCAACAATATCAAAAAATTAAAAAAATAGTTTCTCAAAATCATATTTTTCATCTACACAACAAATATCAAATCAGTAAGTACTGCGGTTCTCAAGATATTTGAGTGGACGGACGCCTCACAAACAGACATACATACATACATACATACATACATACATACAGACTGACGCCGGACGCCGGACGGATACCCATCCCAATAGCTTCTATAGACTATAGTCTATAGTAGCTAAAAACCAAATCTTGATCACCATGTACTCAGGAACTACTGACCTGTATCAAATCTGCCATTTTTATCCAAGTGTCTATAGAAAGAATAATAGCTGAGCGACAGAAATCCTACCAATCCGAGCATCATGCAATTACATGCAAAATGTCAATGGGTCAATTATACTTGGCACAGAGCTGAGACTGCTTTGCTTTGTGTACATAATGAGAAACAGTTAACTTTAGACTTTTGCAAGGATGTGGTTTTGGTAATGCTGGAACTGTCAGCAGCATTTGACACTCTGGATCAACGAATTTTACTACATATGTAAAGAACAGCGATATGGAGTCACAGGTTCAGCCCTTCAGTGGTTTCATTCATATATGTCAAATCGTCTGCAGCGCATTACCATTGAAGGCACAACCGGTACATCATCCACAGGGTTTTGTGTTTGGACCAGTACTTATTTTCATTATATACAGCACTGCTCACATCATTAGATACATGTATCAAGGTTTTATGAACAATGTATGTAGATGATTCCAGAAGCTACACAGTGTGATAAACACCACTGATGATGTTATATTACAGAGAATTATGTGTTGTGGATTTATGTGGATCGATAATAGCAAAGAGTTTGGTATTGAATGATGACAAAACAGAAACACTACATTTCTCATCATGATTAAAGAAAGATACAGTTGCCTAGAAAGTCTCAAAATCAGAGAGTCAGAAATAATTCCATCAAGTGTGATACACAATGTTTGATTCAGATGGTTTTATGATGATCGAGTCACATAAACACCAATATGTAAATCTGCGTATCTGCCTGCACAGAATAAAGAGAATTCATTCCCTGATAGACACATACACCGACAACCAAGAAACAACCTTCATTTATTTGTAACATGGCATTTAGACTATTGCAAAAGCTTGCTATATGGAATCATGATCAGTAGCTACCAACTACAAAAGTTAAAATCCATGCAGAATGCCGCAGCTCGACTGATTACCGGTATCAGAAAGTTTGATCATAATTCATATAAAACCTGTCTTATATAGGCGCCATTGACTAGCAATCGAGCAAAGAATTAGTTAAAATTGAAGATTATTTTCATAACATTTAAAATCATCTCCAGTAAGTGCCTAGATTAACTTCATCCACTGATAGAAACAAATGTTTCCCGTTATTCCCTTCATTCATCAGACAAATTAGTTTTATTGAGGCGTTTACAACAACACAACAACTAGAAACCTACGGCTACAACGCCTTTTCAATCGCAGTGCCGATAACATAGAATTAACTCCTTTTTAATTCCCACATAAACTGCATGATTGATTCTTTTAAGCATGGTGATACGATATACCTTTTTACCGATTATTACAAAGTGTAACAGTTACTTCGCCTGGATTTTGTCTGACAGACATTTTAGTTTGTATCCTTTCTTATATGCGATTTTAGCCTTGTAAAGAGCACTGAGATGAAGTATAGTGCACTGTTACAAAAAATCATGATTATAATAATAAGAAGCATCAATTGAAACATACATGTGAGCTAGAGTTTGTGAGGTGGGAATGCAAAGGATAATGTGAGAAGATAAACACATGGTGAACAAAGCGATTGGACTGGGCAGGAAGTCACGTTGGCACTGGATGCACGACACGCTTACAAAGCTTTTCAATGCATCCTGCTGGCAACTTACTGAAATGAGTCATTAAGACCTTGGAAATCAAAACCACTAGCTAATGAGCTGTCCACTCCAAAAGCTGAAATGATTAGCCCCCTAGAGATCAGAAAATTACAATTCACTGTGTAAAATGCACACTGAATCCACAGTCAAGCAGAGCACCTCTAAACAACTTTCGTAAATCACGTTTCGTTTTCAATTATGCGACCTCAATATGCAGTTGTTTTTTTGCTGTTTTTTGCCTTTTACAAAACAACTGGCATCATTGTCAACCTTCTCGATGATTGCAGTTTTGAGAATGACAGAGCATGGCTTGAGGGTTAGCATATAAATATCAAGTCAACCTTAAACCGTCAGTGCATTAGCGCATTTCAATCAGGAACCCTAAAGGCCGAGCGAAAGCAATTGGCAAAGAGGCTATTGAATAGGATGCCCCCGTTTAAGACCAATCTTGCATTTCTATTCTGACTATTTCAGGTCAGTCTTTGAAACGTCTTCCCTGAATGAGACGTAGTGTGACTTGACAATCTCTGAGATGTATCAGTGCATTTATTTCTGTCACAGTGACGTTAAATGTCAAATACTTCTGAATGTCAATCATGTCCGATTTTTTTAAGGATATAATTTACAAATACATTTCATATACATTATGTATGTGGCTACATGGCATCTATTTTTTTTTCTGAACTGTCAATCTGTTTGCTGGCTCGGCGTAATTGTCTGCGTGTTCCAGCAGATCAGTCAATCTGTCTGTCTGTCTGTCTGCTTGCCTGCCCATTAAAGGGACAAAGTCGGCCAATTTCCATGAAATTTGTTTGATATGAGATACTACTTATTTTGTTTGACATGTTGAAAGATAATGAATGGTTGACCATGCATATATTTGACCCCGGTTTTAGACACGACACACGAAACCATCATGAAAATGAATTACCGGTAATGGTCATGACCGTTAATACATTTTCGCAATGGTTTCATTTAATTTGTCTAAAACCAGGGTCGAATATATGCATGGTCACCAATTCATTCAGTATCTTTCAACATGTCAAACAATATAAGAAGTATCTTGCATCAAACAAAATGCATGAAAATGGCCGACTTTGTACCTTTAATCACTCCCATACCGGTACATGTACTTACATCTTTGTCTTCATCTGAAATGTCTTTTCAGTCAGTTTATCTATTACTGACCCTGTATTTATATTTTCAGAATTTCTGTCCCTCTACAGTCCTCAAGTCTATGGAATAGCCTCTCTATGGTTTCAAATTCATAAACTTAAATCACATTACATTACTCAATTGACTTCACCATCAGCTAGAACATCTTGTACAGATTTTCGGAGTTTCAAATTCTAATTGTTACAGTTCTTTATTGGTTTTCAGCCTTCAAAGATTGATTTTGAAAATAGAACAGTAAGTTGAATTATAACTTTCCTTTTTTGCGTGAATTGGAAAATAGTTTCTTCCATGGAGCTAGCCCATTCGATGTTGGCTATTTTGAATAGCACTACAAAGTAAGGAAATTTGATTTACTAAAATAAAAATATTATGACCCCTTGTGTATTTTCTTGTGACAAAAAAGGAAAATTTATTTTAGCAAAAATTCAACGTATTTCAAAGCTTTCTATGTTAAAGTGTTAACTTAATATCAGTTTTAATACAATGATAACAAATTCTTCCCACGACGATATTGAAAACAAGTGTCAATGACACAACATTCCAGCTGGAATGGAATCTGAATTATGCACCAAAAATTCAATATGCTTCTATTATTATCATTTGAAGAGCAAGAATGAAATTATTGCAAGAAATTTGCTAAAACAAAGTGCTATTGCAATAGCTACCGGTACTTCTATTCCAGAGAAAGAAATATTTTTGACAAAAATGGAAAAATCAGTCCTACATATTCACATATCAACAACATCAACATTTAGAAAGAAATTGAATAAACATTTGACTGACGACTTAGACAACATTGGACTGAAGACTTAGACAAATTATGAAGATATTAAGAAATAAATTCATTGAAGTTTACATATGCAAAGTTAATGTTAATCTGAACATATGTGAAGTGGGGCATTCCAAAGAATATATGTGCTAAATATCAAAGCAATTGTTCTACTCCGGAATAAAAAGGACGCGATGCGTTCTACAGACTCACTACGCCCAAATAATCACGTGATCCCGGTATAAACAAGCCCACATGTGTACTAAAGCGCATGGAAATACACGTACGTTTATGCGCGTTTGCGCACATGGCTTTGTTTGTACCGTGGTCGATTCGAATTCCGGGTTTGGCCTATTATGAGGTTATTACGAAAATACCGCAAAGGATGCACAAGGACATTGGCACAGCGTATCGCCCGACACGAAGCGGAGGGCGATGCGCGGCACCAATGTCCGAGTGCATCCTTTGCGGTATTGTCGTAATACCCTTATTATTATACATCTTACATTCCTGATCATCAAAATGTCGGAGTAGTGACCGTTTTCGTGCAATGTCAACAATTTTTCTTCCGATTTTATCGCGCCAGTGTGGAACGCTACCTCGGGCGCGCTTCTGCAAGTTTTGGAGTGTGCACTACACACATACCGTGACTTGTTCTGGCACTCGTCCAAGGGGTCTCTTGAAACTGTTCTACAGTGAACGCGCAGATACAGCCGCAGGGAATGGGGCGCCTTGAAATCGTACGTGTTACGGAACGGGCGCGCGTTCCGTACGGCTTTTTTAGCGCACGCTAAATTCTATTGTTCTCGATGGTAGATGTATAATAATGAAGTTTATTCTGAATCTCTTATTTATTTGTGACCAATTTTGCATAAATATGCTAATTAGCATATTTCAAAGACCAGCAGGATGATTTAAATCTCATCAATAACTTATGATGCATCTTCACATCAAATACAAATTAAAAGTGATTAATACGGCAGCTATGAAGTCTGTCTGTCCGTCCATCCATCCATATGGACATACCTACATGTACAGTATGGACATACCAGTATATACATGTGTACACATAAGTACAGGCATATACAGGCAACAGATACAAACTGCCACCAGCTTCCACGCAATACATATGTATGGGAAATGAGTGCTAGCTACCAACCTCAATACAGTTACTATAAAAACCAAGCAGCAATCATAATATACATGTAGTTGAAGCCTTACCTTGGCGATCGCTTGATGAAAGAAGTCCAACCACTCAACATTTCCAACCAGGCCAATGTTTCTGAGGAAGGGTTTGAGTGTCCTACGAACTTGACCCCAGGTAAGCATGGGTAGTGCAGTATCACTGTCAACATCTCCGAGCAGCTGTTGGAGTTCTGTCTCAGGAAGACCATTTTGGGAACAATAGAGCAGGCAGAGAGTCTGGAAAAATGCACAAATTTCAGATTTTTATGACTTATAACATAAAAGAGAAAGCATGCCACTTTCTGTTCAATCAAAAGACATGCAAGATACTGTGGAGATATTCCATATTTCTTGTACAAATTCAGGGCACTGATTTCATGACAAGGTACTCAAATTACACATTGACACAAAAATTTGGCAAGGAGTTTTGAAATTATGGGTTTTTTTTAAAGTATGGTAAACAAGCCATGATACCAGTACATATTAATCATCTAAATGTTCTAATCATACCTGTTTTTGCATAATTAAACAAATTATAAAAACACAAATCTGACAATATAAAATGCAAAATACAGAAGCAAAATCAAGAAAGATTGATTAAATGAACTTCTTGAAAAGAGTGAGCACATTTCAGCATACATGTAATGTATGGATTAACTTCTGGTGAAATAATATGACAAATTTGTTTGTTTTATAGGCATATGGTACATGTAAATTTTACATTTATGTTGAACATTGGTGTTTTGGACTTTACTTTAGAGGAGGAGAAGTCAAAAAATATTCCCCTCTGTCACAATACCTTTTCAACACAGCCAGTGTCATCCTCCTTCACCAGCCTATCCAGTATTTCTGCCAGTAATCCATCTAGATCCTCCGGCAAAGATTTGATCCGATCGGTTACTTTCTCAAAGATTCCAAACACTCTGAGCTCCTCACACGATAGTGTCAGCCACAGTGCATTCTGGGCTCCCTCTGATTTGGTCAACAAGGCTAACTGATGGGGATCGAGCCTCTATTTGATTTCAAAAAAAAAAATAGTTAAAATCAAAATCAGAATTAAACAGCGAGAGGAAAGATGATTTGAAAATTTAATACTGAGGTGAACTACATTTACCATGATACAAGGATTACGTTCTTTCCACCAGGATTTAATCTTCTTGTGAAATCTGCAACAGATTTCACCTACATGTATGGCTGTGCTTTGAGAATAGGAAACCAGGGTAATCAGCTTACATTAGAAGCCTCTTTACCAAACACAAACACTTTGTTTCTCGTCTCATGATAAATGAGGAACGAAAAACCAGAGAAATACATGTACATGTACAGCTTAGGTTATGACTTGCATGGTCCGAGAGCCACTTAGATATTTTATCAGTTAAAAACAGGCCACGTACTCTTGAAGTGTTGTCAATCTTTCCGAGTTTTACCCTGGGACAGCTGTCTGTATCAGATTACCTAGCAAGAAATTAGTTGTGATATTCAATCGCACAGACTGACTCTTACATAAATCATTTTCCCTCACTTTACACAGAAAAATCACCGTCTACCTTTCTAAGGATTGAGCATTAACTGAATTTTCTAAAACCTTTAATACATGTACCTCTGTGAAAAAGTTAAGTCTTGCTAAACAGCCTGTGATAGATTAATGCAATAAAATACGAAAATTAAACCTAGAATCCCATAAATAATTACAGATGAACATGGCTGAAGCAGTTAATAGCATACATTCATTTTTCAATTCTTTTCATTTCAACATAATTGGGTAATATTCTGTAACATCCCTAGAATCAGTATTTTCCGAGAGTCAGTCAATATTAACCCATCTGGTACACATCCCTGGAGGTTGTTACCCTTTTGATATAATTACTATTGCACGACTAGTATCTGCTATGTGTCATTTCAAATCATAGATTTTTCATGTACATCCAAAGATGGACACAAAGGCAGTACATTAGGACTGTCTGTTATAGTATCTACACAGAACTACTGTACAGTGACCCTGTTTCTAACATGACAAACAACTGCTTCTTAACTGTGTTGATGACAGCTATGGCTGAAAACTCAAAACGTAAAATACTCTTGGATAAAACCTGGAAAATTTATTCTTCACTGGATAATAATGCATTTTTCTACATAAATTCTGCGGCATGTAAAAGGGGTAAATGCTCTTTTGTATTTTGGTTTGGTCTTATCATACATTATGTAGAGGCATAATCATTTTCAATAAAAAATAATACCAGCTGCGTTGATTTCATCTAACTCATATTGTTGTACTTGGGCCTCAGCCCAAGTACATTTGTTTTCATTCCGTGGGAAAAAACTGTAAGGTATAACCATTTCTGGCTGAGACCAGGGAGGGCAAAATGTATTGGCTTCATCTTTCTTGGCATAATAAATGGCGTAATGATGTTAACTGAATGGAAGTGCTGCTCTCAGCCAGTCTTGAATAAGTGAGATGTGAATATAAATGCTTCTCTATCTGAGTTCTGGCCACAAAATCTTCTGAATATAATCAAAATGTGCATCGAAATGCAACAATTAATGCACCCTCCGTTTCCTAGGCGATGGCACGACCCTTGCTACACCCACTGGACGAGCCAAAGTGGGAGGGGTAATTTCGGTTTGGTCGAACAGGAGGGCTCGAGACCAGAATTTAACATTTAAACTTGAAACATGTTTAATCACTGACAAGATGTGGATTAGTGTTAATCAAAGAGAAAGTTTGAAAAGGAAAGGTTTTATATCCCGGACACAATGAAAAACATTACGACTGGAAACTGTACCCCCGGTTGAGAATAGTAATGCCCACAGCGATGGAGAACACTTATCCTTGAGCTGAGAAAACCAGACCATCATTTCGAAATAGAGCTGCAGATTCGAGAAGCTCGTTAAAAATAGCTAGGTACACCCCAAAAGGGGTGGTTTCGCGTCTTGAGGGCAAATTTCGCCTCCTTCATTTAGAAATCGTACGTTTGTTTTTCCAGGGGAACACATCATTTGACACAAATTTGCATGAAAAGGGGTCGCCAGTAAGCACGTGGTCAAATCTGGCATAAGAAACAATATGAAATGTTGGGTAAAGCCAGTCCAAAATAAACTGATTTGAACTTTTGTGTTTTGTAATTTATACCACTGCAGTAACATGACTTTTTTTGACAACATCACACAATGTAATACGTTTTGAAACTGAATACTCCGACGTATTCTGTGTCCCCTTTGCTAAAAAATACGGTATGCCGATTACCATGTAAGGAGATGATGACGTCAAGACAGATTTGTAGTGCGTTTGGTCTTGGATGGTGCACGAAGTTTTGTCGAGGTAGCTTGTGTATTTATTTCCTAAATGGGAGATATTAGGGTCGATCTAAAAGAAGGCCGAAAAATGTTATGATACTCTAAGCGAGCTGAACTCCAATGCGAATGGTTGGATAATTTGGAGGATGTCTAGACTGATCTCGTCTCATTGTAAGATTATTTGGCGGTCAGTATTGAATTTCAACTGCGTCACAAGTTTGCGTCGAACGGTCAACGAACGATATTTTAGAAATCTGGAGACATGGCACATCGCAGTTTTATTTTAGTATTTTATATTTTACAAAAGATGTAAGAAGCAATGATTTTGTTGAAAATTCTGAAAAAAATATAGGAAGATTTGATCGCGAACACATTTTCACTTGGGGGTCAACTAGCCCTGCGTACGATGCTGTGTGTTCCGCTACAGCTAACCGCCCCGCTCACCACAGCTGTGCAGCCCTGCAAAGACCCGTACGTTGGGTCGGTGACTTCAAATCCATTTTGGGACTTGACGTAAAAAGCCAAATTACTGCCGAAATTCAGCGTTCTTGGGCCCAGTCGTATCCCAGCCTACCTCAGCTACTCGATCGCTTCCAAAAATGACAGTCTTTTATTCACTTCTCGTAAATAACCGTCGATGTCGGCAACTCTCTCGCTGGCCCTGCGTACGATGCTGTGTGTTAGCTGTAGCACATAGCATCGTACGCAGGGCTAGGGGTCAACATGGGGTCGCAGCCATGTTGCCTCAAAACTTATTTCTGTCTGCACTCAAAACTCAAAAATGTCGCATATGAACCTGAAAAATCGATGTAATTTTGTCAAACTTCGGCGAAATTTCAGCCTATAGACAAAATTTCATCTAGGTAAGGTAAATTTACTGAAATTTGATCGACAAATAATCCTGAGCTCGAACGTGACAGCTCGCCTTCTCCGAGAAGTCATGCATCCGGCCAGCTGCCCATATGGCCGGGTGCATGAGATTGTTTTCAAGCGACGGCGGCAGACCGTATGGGGCTCTGGATATGAACCTACCGCCGGTGTAGCTGTAATAACTGTTGCGTTGTTTTTAATCACCACGGACGAAGTCAGAGGGGACTTATAGGTTTGGTCATGTCCGTGCGTCCGTTCACGCCTAGTACCCAACCCCATACAGATGCACGTCGATTTGTTTCACAATGCTTTCAAATTTGGCCGTGTTAGAGGACTTTTTAGTTTACACCTCCATAGACTCCCATGTATAAGGCAGTTCTCCATAGATCGCATGTATGATGCCAAGAAAAATAGAAATTTAGTTTCTCATCGTATTCATATTGCCTAAAGGATGCAGTGACACAGTTTTTTGTCCCCACGGATAAAGTCCAGGGGGCTTATAGATTGGCTCATATCCGTCCGTGAGTCCATCGGTTCACGCAGATATCTCAGACATTTTGACAAAATATCATGTGACCTTGGTGACCTTTGACCTCAAATATACATTATTGTCCATAACTCAGTAACCACAAGTGCTAAACCTTTCATATTTGGTATGATGGGACACCTTATGACGCCACATATTGTACTCCATTAATTATGTGCATATCTAATTATGAGCGAGCCAATAGAGCAAGAGGTCTGATTTCTGGTATATAGGGATAAGTTAACAATATAATTTGTTTGACAAAACTTCACATGACCTCAATGACCTTTGACCTAAAATATACATATTTGTCCACAACTCAGTAACCACAAGTGCTACACCCTTCATATTTGGTATGAAAGGACACCTTATGACACCATATATTGTACCTCATTAATTATGTGCATATCTTATTTTGAGCGAGCCAATAGAGCTAGAGGTCTGATTTTTGGTATGTAGGAATAACTTAGCAATACAATTATTTTGACAAAATGTCACGAGACCTCGATGACCTTTGACCTCAAATATATATATTTGTCCACAACTCAGTAACCACAAGTGCTACACCCTTCATAAATGGTATGATGGGACACCTTATGACACCACATATTGTACCTCATTAATTATGCGCATATCTAATTCTGAGCAAGCCAATAGAGCTGGATGTCCGATTTTTGGTATATAGGGATAACTATAGGGTAGAAATCTAAATATGCCCATCTAAATATTAGACATCTACCATCGAGAACAAAAGAAATTTGCTGTAATTTGAATATTTAAGGAGTTTAAGCAATTCCCGCTATAAATAAAGAACCCCTGCCTCAAACTCCACAAAAGTTGCTAGACATATTTTGCCGTTGCCATGCCATTGCTTCGTTTAATAACCAGTTAATCAAATGCCTCATTGACAGGAGGAAATTCAAGACCATATTTGAATAGTAGTATATATTGTCCTCAAAATTACTCTATCACGGCCCAAGTACTCATTGCCTTCAGCAATACTGCCTTGTTATTGTTATTGTTATTGTTTATCCTATTGTTTGCAACTACACTCAGCAGTATATATGGAAATACAGTAGGATTAGAATTATGAAATAATTTCAAAGATTAATATTATGACCTGTTATTTCACCACAGGTTTTCAAAATTTTTGTTTTCTTTTTCAGGCAGAACTAAAATTGGGTCTCTTTTAAAATTTCCATTCCTTTTCCCCAGCCTTTTTTATCAGATGTATAATTTTGGTCTTGGAAATCATGCACTGCATCATGCATTTTAAATTGAAACAGTTGGACAATGCTTCATCAGAAAGATAAATATCTCCCCTGAGCTACTTAAACTAAGATTAACCCTTTCACCCCAGTTCCCTGTATACAGGTCCAACTTTACCATAGAAAACAATGAATTTGGGACAAACCATGGTGGTGAAAGGGTTAAACATGGCAAAACAAATATTTTCTTGCAGTTTGTCTAGTCATAATGTTTTATTTGCACATTGTACCCCTGTGAGACAATGAATTGGCAGACTACCTAACTCAGCAAAAAAAATTATACAAATGTTATAATCCTATGTTCCCTAAGGATACTAAATAACGTAAATGTAGGCAATATACACTTTCAAAATTACATTTTTCAACTTTTGCTATATCACTCTGCTCAACAAAATATTCTCCTTTTTGTTTTTGATCAAGACTAAAAATCCAGGGTTGCTGCGTAAATTTTTTGTTTTAAAAAAGGAAAATAACCTTTAATTCAGCAGTACATGCGTATGTGAATAAAAAGGTTACTTTTCTCAGTTTCACCACTGGTTTTTTGTGAACACAGAATATTTAATTTTTTTTTCAAAGTGTAAAAATTAAACATTGCTGTGAAATTCATATTTCTGTACAAGATTCAAAATTAGCAAACAGAATTGGTTGTGTAATGAAGAATATCATCCATGATTTTCATGAGTTTTATAATAAAACACTGTTTTAAGACAATTTCTTACTATTGGTATGTGTCCAAATTTCTTACCTTGCTGTACCTGCCAAGATAGTGCTGGACAATATCAATCTTTGTGGACGTGTTTAGCTGGCTGACCATAAGTTCATAAGGTTGCGGTGTAAAGTCTCGTAGCACAGATAAACAGCCTGCATCCTTAACTACGCTGACAATACAGCGAACGCTGTGCCCGGACACCTCAGCTGGAAGCCAGTCAAGTTGGGCAATTTTGTTATCATCTGTCAACTGTAAGAAGAGATAAAATACTGAAGTCTGGATAGCCATGATGATGGCAGAATTATAAAGAATGCATGTATGTGCCCATTTAATCTGTAATTTTTCCAATCAAAGGTTTACGCAACATTTTATCAATTTTTATGAATGTTTCCATCGTTTTTCAAATTTTGGACCACATGGATATCTCATTTTATTGGCTACAATTTTCTATCAAAATTTTAGCAAATGTGAAAAAAGTTGACTGAGAGGTATATTTTATGATGGTGAAAAATATTGACTTTTGTGCTTATAGGGTTGAAGGGATACAAAGCTTTTGGCAACAGCCATTGTTGTCATCAATGTTGACTGTTGGCCTATTCAATTCTATAGGAAACAGTGGGAGAGCAGGTCACAAACATCGAAGGCATGACAACTAAACCTCTTGTTAGCTCTTTCCGACCAAAAACCCCTATGTATACGATAACTCTGGTAATTAAGTTATCAGAAAGTCACGCCTGCAAGTTTTTAATAGTAATGTGTACCTAAAAATTTAAAATTTAAAATTTTTGCTCAAACTTTCCTCTGTGAAAGTTTGAGCAATACTTTTCCATATTTTGAACATGTTTAAAGGTCAAAATATCATATCCTGTTTAAAGAAACAAATTTACTAAATTTTACCACTATTTTAAATATAAAATGGCCGCCATTTCATCAAAAATTTCTTATGGTGTCTGAGGTATAGATGAGTCAGTCCTCAGCAAGATAGATGAGTTAATGTAGGATTAATTTCCAAAATATACATGTAAGTAACCATACTTATTTCAAGTCAATTTTCCCAAAGACAAAATCCAATTCTCTGAAATATTAGTACACAGGTTTAGGAAAACCATAATTTGATTACTCTGTGCGTAATACTGCTTTAATCTTGTGATTAAAGACTTAGTTATGAATAGAATGCAAAAGAGATTTTTTTTCCTTTCAAAAGAGAGAATGTCCTTACAGATCATGGATAAAAGTGAAAAATATCACAATTATCTAGGATTAATCGCCAAAAAATATATTAACAACACAGTCTACATGATTTTATTTTTAAATACTGCAACAGGAAGCATTGCAGGACAAAAATACTCATTGCCACATTGAAATAAAACTTAAGAAATTTAGTGACCAAAGTAAGGCCTATCACGTTCAGAACACCAATCTGTAGTCAGACAGATAGTGAGCTGAAAAATATGCAGGCATTGGAGTCTTGTATCAAAACATGAAAACTGGCCACTATACAAACAGAGAAAGTGACGATTATGAATATGAAATTGATTCCTTACAATGTCACATACACAGTTCTATGAGTAAATAGACATTTTCAGCAAGATCTACTAGGCCAGAGTAATTAAATTCTTGTTTTGCACCGACTCTAAATTTTGGAAGTAAGCTGTTGTAAGCAGTTAAAAAACATGCGCAGAAAATTTTACATGACGTGCAAATTTCATATTTATTTGATTGTTTCCAAGTAATGTATGAGTGTCCGTTCAAGAATCAAGGCAGTAACTTCTTACACTTACCCTACAAAATGACATTCTACAATTATGAAGGTGTTTTATTAGAAGTACATTTTACAAAATTTGTAAACAAAGATTTGTTGGTGGTAAAGCAGTATGAGTCCTATTCGAAATACAATGTGTTTTTATTTTTATGAAACCTCCAAAAACTTATGCAAATTACTTTGGCCAATGATGTATATAAAAACAAATATTGTTCAAGCAGTTGACACAAATTTAGGAAATTTCCAAGAGATGTAAAATTGGTTCGTTGTGACGATGATCAAGTGCGATAAAAAACACACCTCATGGCACTGGAGCAAATACTTTGGGAACAAATATACAGAGTTGCATAAGAGAAGTAATTGTCTGGACTCCTGGCTGCAGCAGATGATAATATACCAGCACAAAAGTGAGAATAATAAATGTAATATAATTTATTTTATAGAATCTACAATCCACTGAGACAGTTATCTAACATGCATAAAATACAGGACAATTCCCGATTAAAAGAAGGCAATATTAACCCATTCAGGCATGACTTTTCGGTAAAATACTGAAATTGCTTTTACAAATAGAATTCAGGCGGTAGAAGATTAAATGTGTATTTTCATCATATTTAAAGAACATTGAAATTATTGCAACATCTGATAGATTTTGCAAGGCATAGCTGTTCTTAAAACTGGGGAACCAACACTGAAAACTGAATCGCAATTTTTTCCTAGCTGTAATGATATTAAGTTTAAATTGATCACTGGAACGTAGATTGTACAACCTACGTCAGGACAAAGAGACTAATCAACTCATGAAGATATGGCAGACCAGAATTGTGGAGACATTTCTTGACCCTTTAAGTGCTGTAAATTTTCCCATAAAAAGTTAAATGTAAAATTTTACCAATTTTCATAAAATTTTCTGTAATTTTTTCAATAATTTTGTACCAAATGCATATAACTTTTCAATGACTACAATTTTTGACCAAAATTTGGGGCAAATTTTTAAAATAAATTGTCTAAATCTAAAAGAGTTGCTGGCTATGTTATATTCTGTAAAGGCAACAACAGTTTAATTTGGCACTTAAAAGGTAACAAACCAACAACTGTGATTAACCCTTTGAGCAGCAAAGTCAATTTCTGTTACCTATATAAAATATACCCCAGTAAATTTTTATTTCATTTCTGCAAAAATTTTGATAAAAAGCTCTAGCAAATGAAATGTGATGTCCCCTTCAGTCCAAAATTATCAGAAAAATCACAGAAAAATTCATAATACTTGGTCAAATGTTGTACTGAAATTTTGGTGGGAAAAAAATACAGCGCTCAAAGGGTTAATAAATTTGTTGAGATGGATGGTGTCCTGATCAGGAGAGCTATAAAACTTGCTGAAATAAGGACATACACAAATTCTTCAGGAGCGAGAGAATTTAATCATCATTAAATTTATTTGCTCTCGAAAAAGATAATACAAGTGTTACACTCTACTGATGAACAGTAAGGTACAGCACATCAATCATTCAGAATTGAAAAAAGATAAAATGAAACCCAGCATGTCCCGTGTCTAAATGATCTGCATGGCTGCTGAACAATTTGTCAGTAAGCAATTGTAGAATGTGCCTTAGCTATAGATATTTTGGACTCTCATACTTTCACAATAGTGTTTTAGGTTTACCACTTATTGTGGGGGGTTGAAGCTCGCCGAATGTAAAACAAGTCATCGCTGATGACACAGTCCCTGCTCGCACCATTAATTGACATGCAAATGCACACTACAATACAATGTTTATGTGCCAAGTTTGAATGAAATCTGTTCAGGGATAGTAGAGTTATGGTTCAAAAACATGAAAAAATCGCAACAAAATGGCCGCCCAGTGGCCATATTGGATCATATTGCGAAATAAATTGATGTGCGTATGTATGCCACAGTACTTTATCTGTGTACCAACATTAAACGCAATCGGTTCAGGGATATTATGGTTCAAAAACATGAAAAAATTGCAACAAAATGGCCGCCTAGGGATCATATTGGATCGTATCGCAAAATAAATTGATGTGCATATGTTTGCCACAGCACTTTATCCCTGCACATAGTTTGAAAAAAATCGGCTAGGGGGTGACAGAGAAATGGCTGCTGACAGACGGACAAAGGGATGCACGGACAGACGGACAGGACCCAATTTATAAGTCCCCGCCGGACAACATCCATGGGGACTAAAAAATATTCATTGGCTTTTATTTGTGAAAATTTAAATTTTTCCACATGGAGTTCAAACAGGGATGGCGGCTATTTTGAATAGCAAGTGTTGGTAAATTTTTGGCAATTTCTCTAGTACCAAAGTTTACAAGATTATCTCCAATTGTTTCTGCTAAGAAATATGGAAAGATTCCATAACAAGGAGTTTCAGCTAACCAACGGTTCTTCTCTCAAATAAATACTGCGCGCTGCTGTGTTTGACAGACTCAGTATGCCCAAGACAACATATGATAGTGGTACAAAGAAACCACCATGTATAAAAATGTATGGAAATACACATAATTCTGTGAGTATTTTATTTGTGTATGTAGTTTTGTTTGAACTGAGAAGGTCCATTTTAATTCCGCGTTTAGCCCACTGGCTTATCTTCTGAAATGCTGCACATTGTAGCTAGTTCACGCTTTGTAAGATCTGCAATTTGTCCAAGCATCGTTCATTGATTGCCTTTACATTCATGATCGAATACTGCAAAGAGTTTTGACTGACAGACATGGAAAACACAGCAGGGCAAGAGAGCTATATACATGTACGGGTACATGTATGTGCATGTACATCACAACCAATGCTGACCAGCTGCACTTAACAAAAAAAATCACTATAAACCTATTTCCATTTGCCCTGTTCATGTAAGATAAAAGCCATTTGCTGATTAAATATTGAATTTCATTTGATCAATAGTTGATGATCATGACAGCCGTGGGCTGCATTTATTATCCAGAGAGCCTTGCTCTCCATCAATAAAAGTAAATGTAATCCCAAGCCCCTAACCGATAAAACAAACAACAAAAATACAACAAAAACCAGACTGTACATGCATAATGAAAATTGTTGTCATTAATTTGCTCCAAAGATGAAATATGAAAATACCTCCAATTCACACACACACATATTCTCTCTTTCTCTCTCTCTCTCTCTCTCTCTCTCTCTCTCTCTCTCTCTCTGAGGAACTGTATGTCTTCACTTACTTGATTGACAGCGTCAATGATGATGAGGAGCTGTTCCAGCATATTGGCTTTCTCTTTCATCAATTGATGCACCAGTTTTGTCACGTCCTCAGAGGAATACTCATCCTGTAGTTTTTGCAGTCTCTCGTCTGAAGGACAGAAAAGTATGAGTCTATAAGAAGTGCATGTTTAATTGTTTCTACAATCAAAGTCCTGTAAATTTCTGACTTCAGGTAGAATGCCCCTCCATGACTGATATTTGGACTCCCAATCCTTTCACCCCCAGTTCCCTGTATACAGGTCCAAGATCACCATTGATAACAATGGGTTTGGTTGGAACCATGGTGGTGGAAGGGTTTAAGATACGTTTTTGGCCTACCACTTGTGAGACGGTTCATTTTGAAGTTCATGGAGCAAAACAAAGTTTTCACTGGCTTATTTTGTGAAAATCGAAAATTAAATATTCCTACAGAGTGAATACAGATTTTATAGTCATTTGGAATTTCAAGAGGCCCAAGTTTGTACAGCGACCCCTGATTTTTATTCTTTATTTCAAAATGGAAGGGGTAAAAGTTTCCTTATGGAAAAATTGAGCAAAAGTTTGAGTCTTTCATTGTCAAGGTGCACACAACCCTAAGTAATGAAAGAAATGAAACTGCAGATTTCATATGTTTGCAGTCAGGTGACAAAAAAAAACAATTTTTGAAAAATCAATTCACTGCTGTTGAAAAAACTCAACCAGAGGTAGTTATAATCACTTTTTCACAATGGCCGCTTCTCCTTTTCTACTCTTGAATTTTTTTCCCCAAAAAGCGACAAAAATCAACAGTAAATAAATGTCCCGTAATGGGTATTTTACTCACAACTTAAACAGTGACTGTGCTGCTTCGCTACAAAGTGAATAACTTTGTTGGCAACACTGACTATTTAGCATTTAAGTTTATTTTGTGTACACCTGAAAAAATTAAAATTAAAGAGAGAAATTCATTGGTTGTGACTTTGATGTCTCGACGAGGAAACTTGATGTAATCATTTTTCTAGACCTTATTCAAAGAGTATTTTTACTCCTGACATCCAAGTCACCTTTCAACTTCTCTGAATAAAACTGTAACCATGGTATAGAAATAGGTGAGATGTACCTATGCCTGCCTGTTATACAAATTAATATCGAAAATATAAGTTATATTTTTCAGACATCGAGCATTTAAGTTTGGTCACTGGGATTGTCAACTTTGTCACACACAGTACATGGGGGTGACAAATGAAGTTGACAATTGAAAGCTTTTCTTGAAGACTACCCTGTCCCAAACATTTTAGTTGTATGCCCAATATACGGTATACTTTGTAAAGGGATCTTGCAGGATAACATATCAAAAAAATAGGCACTCCTCTATGCAGGTGTCTGGCTTAGAGAAAACAGTTAACTGGGATTCCTGTCAGGCTGTTGTGTGAATCTCACGACTTCTTCCCTCCTACACAATTCACTTCACACGACTATAGTGTTTGAGATATCACGTGTATCAATGCTCATCTCGTGTTCCGACAAATTCTCCGAAACTGTCAATAACTCGATCCCCCCGTACGCAGAAATCCCCATGAAAAGGGACGGCAAAGAGGTTCAATTTTCAGAATCAGAAATAAAAACCCATACAAATAGATCCACAAGCCAGACTTTTGATGCGCATGGTACATGGGAGCCAATAAATGCACTTGGTAAACCCTTCATGATTAGGCTATACATAGACAATTTTCCCAGTAAATATAGAAAAAAGGATAGACGTATATTTCTTATTATTACCCTTACTATATGAACTCAAGGAACTGACAAGCTGAGACATGCTGTTGCCATAGTAACATCTATGGAAAGGTGCGTCACATAGCATTTCAAATCAACATGTCCTTGAATTTTTCACACCTGTACCCCGCTTATCAAATTGCAATGGTGTTCAATAACACTACGCCTTTTATTTAATTGTTTTGTTTCTGTTTTTATGATGTCCGGTATTCAAGTCATACAAACATCTAGTTGTCACGTGTCGTCA
Organism: Ptychodera flava; assembly: GCF_041260155.1. Lineage (NCBI taxonomy): Eukaryota > Metazoa > Hemichordata > Enteropneusta > Ptychoderidae > Ptychodera > Ptychodera flava. The sequence continues at coordinate 10,939,550 of NC_091937.1, forward strand.
ACATATGTTTATAAGTGCACATTTCTGTCACACATTAAATATCAGATCATAAAAATACATTTTATACTTTTGAAAAAAACCTGAAATGTGTTAATTTTCTTTTATTTGAAATTTGGCAGAATATATGTGGAGGAAATTTTTCATGGAGAAAGCACTTACCACGCACAAAATTGTTTTGGAAACTGACTTATTTACATCTGTTAAATTTAGTTCTTTTAACTACATTGCTGGTAGCAAAAAATTTCAGTTCATCTTTTCTCTGGACGGAATTTATTCAAAACTTTGAGGTTGTAGACATTATTTACACATATTATTCATATTTTGAGGAGGTATAAAATAGCTGAACTTCACGCATGTTTCCCTATACATAGACCGATCCACCCAGCCTACTGATAACAGTGATTAACCAATTCTGTACCTTGGTTTGACCCAAACTCATTGTTATCAATGATGAGTCTGGATCTGTTTAAACCCTTGAGTGCCAACGTCATTTTGTTGCCTATATCCAATATACGCCAGTCGATCGATTTTCCTAATCTTTGCTAAAATTTTGATAAAAATCTGAAGCCAATACAGTGCCATGTTCATTTGGTCCAAAATTGTCAAAAAATTACAGAAAAATTCACAAAATTGGTAAAATGTTGCACACTATAATTTTGGTGGGAAAAATTGCAGTGCTCAAAGGGTTAAAGAGAAAATGGGATGAATAGGTTAAAGGTCCCTTCTTCTTGATGACTGAAATATCCGTTCACCTGATGACATTCAAGGCTACACAATTTTAGATTTATCTGCTGTGAAGATTATTTTGTACCTTCTTGTAGTTTTTTGCAGAAAGAGACTTTTATTATCACCACTTGTACTACAGCCAAATGAAAAAATATTTGTGTTTCTGGAAACCCAACCTTAGTAACCGTTAAAAAAAATCCGACCTGAGACATTTTGTTTGCATTTTTCAAAAAATTTTGAGTAAATTCTCTAAATTTCACTTTATTTTATGGGTCTCAGCCCATAAAAATGAAAATAACATTTTCCTCTGTCCAACCTACACTTATTTTAGGAAGCACATTACAAGAAACACAATTTTGTGAAGTATTTAGCCTAATGTGATATTCTAATTATTTTTAAATGTGTCAACTATGCTTTTACTTTAATTGCTTTTATTCATATTGAGAAAATATCAGGAACTGCAGAAGGCTTGTGAGTGTTTTTAGGCTAAAAGTGTTTTATTTACTAGACCCTAACAACAGTTCCTCTTTAGCACTTTTCACTCAGTCATTTGGTGTTTTCACCAGTCTGAATGAAAGCATGTTCTGTTTATGGCAGAACCTAACATTTATACTTTGAAATCAGTCTGGCCTCTGTCCCCATTAGCCTGTGGCCTCAATATCTACTTGGAACAAATGCTCAGGAACAGTATCACCTAGTAATATGGCGCCCTCAGGTGGTAGAACTGGCAAAGCTCACACACAGCCGGCATTGATGAGATATTTTGTAGTGTTCCATCAATGACACATATTATATTATGAATATGAGTCAGTGTCTATTAATCGAAGATTATTCCACAATAAACTTGTCACATGCAGATTGTTCTATCAAATATAAAATATAAACCATAAGTTTTCTTTAATTACCCTTATTTGAAGCCATATAAGGCTAATGTCTTTCTTCACAACTGATCACAACAACTCTACCTGAAATTAATAATTGATTGACAAGGTTTCTTTATAACATTAATTGATGGGTAGATGTATTATATTTCATTATTTTAAAGTTTCTTTTGCAGAAAACATTACTTTTTCAAGGGGAAAAACTCGGATTGAGGCATTCTGTGTAGGCTGCATAAAGCTACCTACATTCTGATGTCAATTATCAGTCAGATCATTATGCTTGGGAAAAGATTTATAAAATTACTGAAGGCAAGGTTACTCAATTCCCTAGTACACCTACAATTTTCATCATTAAAAATATATCTGACCCAAATGGCTAGTTTGCGAAAATTGGGGGAGCATCTTACTGGCACAATCTGGGAAAGAAAACTGAAACACTGCGACTTCTGGCACTGTGGGATGCCACTAGAGAATATGGATATGCAATTTAACCCTTTGAGTGCTGTACATTTTCCCGCCAAAATTTTAGTGTGAAATTTTACCCGATTTTTATGAATATTTTGGTAATTTTTTGACAATCTTGGACCAAATGGACATTATTTTTCATCAGCTACAGTTTTTGATCAAAATTTTGGAAGAAATCTTAAAAAATTGTGAGGATTACATTTTATAAAGGCAGCAATAATTGACTTTGGCGCTCAACGGGTTTTAGTGCAGGACAGGTTTATAATGATACGTTCTCACACTAAGCATTAGTCAAACTCGTCTCCTTATGAACTGACACACATGGAAGCAATTAAGAAGCCCCTTGGCAACTTGACATTTACAGCAGTGGTGCCCAACACATTACAGAATAGGCTGGAGTAGGTAAATTCTCGTTTCGCATCTGTACGTACGTAGGTTCTGGAAGTTTTTTAAGGAAAAAAATAAAAACCTTTCATGCAGAAGTTTCCACTGTTAACGATATTCTATCACACAATAAAGCTGTGACGTGTACAAAATGCTTCCTTCCTTCTTACAGCAGTCATATTACAACCATTAAACCATGCGGTGAAAGTAAAATTGTATTCTTTTAGAAGCATGTAGTTATAGGAACGAGCAGACTGTATGAGAAAACTTTCAAATAATAGCATGTTGATTTTGTGGTAATTTTTTGAATGCAGTTTTTGCCTTCTTTTGGTTGGACGCAAAACAAAGAATTTACTTACTTTGGCCTTATCAATAAGCCACAAGGATGACACTGTTAACAGATAAGACTCTGCATATATTTTTAGACAGAATATTGTCTCTTTTAACCCATAACCACCATGGTTTGCCCCAAAGCAATTGTTATCAACAGTAATTGTGGACCTATTTACAGGGACTTGGGGGTGTACAGACTCCATCTTACAAAGCCATCACCCGTAACTAGCTAAAATGTGGAACTTTCTTACAAAGATAAAATGCATTTCCCAGCATTTTTCTCCAGTCTGCAAAATGGCTTCTCACTCTACTCCAAAAAGCATATCCAATGCCTAGTGCTCAAACTGTCCTATCAGCGTGTATGCCTCAAAGTGTTGACAACTAAATTGCAGTCAGGACCAGAATTCATTTGTGAGCAAAAACTTTGAATTTCAACATAACTTAGGGAGAAGAAGGGACAAAAATAATGAAATAATTATTACACGTACTGTTCTTTTAAGGTAGAATTCACCGATCAATATTTCTCTGATCTACCACTTGTGGGGGCTAATTTTGAAGGTCTTCGAATAAGAAAGATTTTCAAAACCTTAATTTTTTTGAAAATCAAACACTTTATTTGTTCCCATGGAATTAACAAGGGGATGGCAGCCATTTTGAATTTCAAATATTAGTTAAAGTTACGTGATTTGTTTATAGTACGGTAACCAAACTTTAAAATGTGATCCTTGATTTTTATTATCTTTTGGCAAAAGAATCTTAATATTTGAAAATTTCACTCAGGAAAGTTTGAGCAGAAATTTAAGTCTTTCACTTCCGGGGCTCATATTACCTTAAAACAGTTTCCTCTGACATATGTGGTAAAGTATTTCATTTCTCAAAAAAAAGCAAAACAGGAACTCACCATTCTCAGGCAGTAGGTACCTACAGAGCCTCTTGACGATATTGTCAGAGTAAATGGAGGTTGGACATGAGCCAACAAAATGATAGAAAACATTGAAACCAGCCTGTTTAACAAAAATGAAATGAAAGATGAAAATTAATTTCACTCCCATATAAAATTCTTTGGATAAAGGGTATCGCAGGAAGGAATGAAAACTAAGTGTTTCAGTATTCTGAATTCTTCTCACAGCAAGTATACACTAATAGAAACAAATTTCATGGGAGGATTAATAAGTAAATAAATAAATAAATATTATATATAAATTTATTCATTCATATGTTAGATAACTAATCAATCATACTAGGGCTAAGAAAATGACCTATTTCTGACCCTTGATATTTGCATTTAAGGCATGCAATATACCAGTATATAATTATATCATTATACAGCGATCTGATTGGTCAAGAAGTGAAAAGAGCTATGGTATATTCGCGATATACCACAGCTGGCACATGCATGAGCTCTCGGCTTAGCAAAAATCCTTTGTTGACATTCCATACCTGAATTTCAATATACTGTTGTAATATATTAGCAATAAATCACACCCACTCGATTTTGATCAGTTCACTTCAAACATGCACTCACTAACGCTCGTGCATGTATGTCATGAACTGGTCAAAATCTCATTGTATACCATCATTGGGTGTGCTTTATTGCTTAATTACTTAAGGTAGAACGCACCTCGGGGACAGATATTCAAACTCTCAAACTTTTACAATTCTTTTCTTTTCTAGTATACCACTTGTCAGGGTTCATTTTAAAGCTCTTGGTGAAAGAAAACTTTTCACTGGTTTAGTTTTACAAAATTCGAAAATTTATTTTTCTCCATAGAGTTAACACAGGGATGATTGCCATTTTGAATTTTAAAGATCGGTAAATCTTGGGTTATTTGTTTCTCTAGAACTGAAATTTCATGGTGACCCCAAATTTCTACTCTTGATTTTGAAAGTGAAAGGCTGAAAGATTTTTAAGGAAAGTTCGAGTAAAAGTTTAAGTCTGTCACTGTCGAGGCACATACTACCTTAAATAATATAAATTTTCCAAACTGAATTTATAAAAACCTTTACTTACTTTTCTGGCCTCTGAGACAGTCTTTGCCATGACGGCTGACTTTCCAGTCCCAGGGTCACCGGCCACAACCAGCATCCAATTCTCCACTTGACCCTTAACACTTGTGACTCGCTTAGACGACCTCTGACCCCTACCACTCCTGGGCTGCTCGCTACTCCTGCTATTGTAAATGTTTGTTCCACTGACAGGCGGGGTGGATTCAGTTTGCATGTGAGACATATTGTCCTTTGCCAAGTCTGAGTCACTTTTGCCATTCATAGAAACCTCCCCATTTAGTAAATGGTTTGTCTCGATTCCATTGCTGTTGGACATGAGTTCCTGTGGTGACTCCGCAATACCTTTGTTGATAGAGTTCTGCTTTGTGTTTTCATAGAGTACTGAGCTGTCTCCCTGAGCAAATTCGGAGTAATGTTTGGATGAGACGCTCTTGTCCAAAAACTGTGCTTCCTTTTTGCAACATGTAATTCCTGTGTTGTTCATTTTCTGGGGGGAAAAAAAGCAAATTTGCAAGCATTCATGATTAAATACCAACACAAAGGATAGCACTGATGGATTCAATTATCTTTTCTGATGAAGTCACTTTCTGATCAGATATCTCATCCATTAAAGAGCCAGTGGCTGTAACTCTTGATGACGTTTTTCACTATTTTTGTCAATTGCAGTTTCTTGTTTTATTTCCCAAAGCATATCAGCACAGTTTTCAGTATTATTATTGTTGACAAGTGAATATAGGTGTACAAAGTATCAGTGTATGTTAAGCATACACATACTGTGTTGGAAAGCTAAACAGTCTGAGAAGTGTTTCAATGTGCTGTGAGAAGTGCAGCTGACGTACAAAACAAAAATAGTGAAAAAATCATCAAAAGTTATGGCTACTGGGCCTTTAAAGCATAATACACCTTCTTTTTTTTCCAGATATAAATAATACTTTAGACACTTTACAGAGTTCATTAAATCAGCTTGCAATACAATCTGTTGGATTTCATTAACATTTTGAGTTCTGTTCTTTTCCTGGCACTGTAATTTTAGTGCATCAATTTTGCCAACTTTTATGAATCTTTGTGCAATTTTTTGATAATTTTGGACCAATTGGATATAACATTCCATTGCCTATGGTTTTTTATCAACATTTTGGTGAAAAATTTGAAAAAATCTGACTTGGTTATATTTTATAAAGGCATCAAAATTGACTTTGGCAATCAAAGGGTTAAAGTACAGTACATAGAGAGGGCAAACACTCAAAATTATGATCTATGCTCTGTGATATATACAAAATGAAAATGTAGACTTTCTAGGCTATACAGCAAAATGAATATGTCTGTGAGTGCATCTACACCAGTATATGCACATGTGAGTGTGTCCCTAGCCTGTACGTGTGTCCACAAGGTCTGTCATTCCAATATCTTCCAATATCTGTCCTTGCTAGTTAATCTCACTCATGTTACTATTTGAAATAATTTTCTGCTGGAAAAAGAATAGATACTGCGTTCCTAGCGTAGCAAGACATTTGATAAGTTACAAAACAAGCTCCTTGCATGTACATGTATGAAGATCATTGACTCTACGCATTGTTTACTTTGAAAAACTACCCAAAACGTAAAGTTATTAAAATTACAGTAACTCATATATTGCTTTGTATGAATTTCATACCTTGATCTTCCAGTGTCAATGGCTGACCACTGTTAGGGTATTTCCTCTCAATGCTGGCTTTGAAGGACTTGAGCACATGTTGGCAAAAGTCATTTAGTTCAGTAAGTCTTACCTGTAGAGATAAAATGATAAAACTCAGTGCATTTAATACTCACTAATGAAATTTTCATTGACCCTTAAAAGCTCTAGAAGCAGAAAAGAATGATGTTTAAGGTGCAGATGTGTTTCAAAGACAAATGTCTTGTAAATTTTACAATCATCTTGTCTTTTTTTTTTATTTAAAGGTAGAACGCACCTTCGGGACAGATATTCAGACTGAAATTTTCACAATTCTTTTTCTGATCTACCACTTGTGGGGCTCACTTTAAAGCTCTTGGAGTAAGAAAATTTTCCAAGTCTTAGTTTTAAAAGAAATCAAATTTTTTTCCCCATAGAGTTAACACATGGATGGTGGCCATTTTAAATTTCAAATATAGTTTAATGTTAGGCAATTTAGGTTTTTCTGGTGCCAAACTTTGCATGGTGACACCTAATTTTTATAATTGATTCAAATGGTATTAAGAGAATGAGGAAATTTAACTAAAGCAAAAGTTCAGGTTTTTCACTTTCAAGGCACATACTACCTTAACAATCTTTATTACTGTGATCACAGTCCCTCCACAAGGGCTGTACAGTGATATAAATAAAAGTAGGTAATTTTTTTCTGATTATAAAACACTAGTGCAAGATCTTGGACAGTTTGGCAGTAAACCCTGTCTGACTATACAACTTACTTAATCATATTCCATCCATCTTCAAATTTATAATTACCATCAATGACAAAATAGAAAAGTACACTAAAGGGCTAGTAGCTGCAACTATTGATGTTACTAATTTTGCATTTTTAATATCGAATACAGTTTCTTATTCTAGCCTCAAAGTATGTTGATATTAAACACAGTAGTCAGCTTGCCGATGTCAACTCTCCCTGTATGTGTAAATTGCATTGTTTTTGTTGACAAGTAAATTCTGATCTGGACTAGAATTCAAATCAAAACTGCAGCAGTGCATTTTACATGTGTAGATGCTGTGTTGACAAGATAAATAGTGACTGTTTTCACCATACTTTGGGAGGAGAAAATACATTTGAAATTAAAGACAACAATATTGTCATTGTCACAAGTTAGTTTCTTGCCCTTTAACAGAAATACAATGTATATGGACAAAATAAATGCAAGGGGTAAGAATTCAACTTCTGATTCTCATGATTTAGGGTTTTACACTGGCCAATGAATAAAAATATGCTAAACTTACAAGTTCCTTTCCAGTACTGTTGTCAACACCCTCTACTTGGCATCTGTAATCAAACACTTGATCAGGAAAATTCTCTCTGATATACCTCTTTAATTCCTGTGAATAAAAGAACACCATCCATGGTAAGGCTACTTGGATACCGTACACTACATGCCATACAGTAATTGGTGGTTTTCATTATTGTGCTTAGCGCCCCCAACAATCATACACTTAATGCCTTTGTTCTTCAGATATAAAAAACAGCAGAGGGGTAAATGATTATTGCGAGTACACTGAACACTGAGATTTAACATTGATAAGAAATCTGGAAAAGACTTGATATAAGGATTTATCAACAACGCTAAACTAAAAACATTCAGGATTTATACAGTACTTAAAGGACAGCAGTCTTCAATGCTTGTCAACATGGGATATTTATGTGACGTCTGTCCCTTCATTCTCCTTTGAGAATTCTCCTTTGAGAGTCGTGCCTATGTAATTTGAAATTTGTATTATAACTTTGCCTACATAATTTGTTCAGAGCTAAAGCTGATAATCTTGTTCCTTTAATGTGAAAAAGCTATGCTGATTATGTGCATAGGCTCAACTGCTGAGGGCGGTATTATAGTCTGAGGTGAAGCCAGCGAGGGGCTGTGAGAGAGTCTAGTGCATAGGCTGTCCTTTTCAAATAATATCTCACATATAAGACCACACCCTCAACTCAAAGCTGTTGAAGAGAGAAAGGTGTGATTTCACTACAGTCCAAATGTTTTCTTATATAACACAGTTTCATTGTGGTGATGGTCCATTTCTGTGGATATTTTTTGATCAGGGGGCCTTTCATAGGGCTATAGCGGAGAATGAAATACACATATACAACGTTTACACTAGATTGCTCACAACATTGGTTGGCAGTACCAAGTCTGCGGCCAGCCATATAGCAAATTGACCAGCAAGACAGCCAATCATTTGACAAAATTGTGGAATAATGCATATATCTGTATACTGGCATTTTGGAAGATTTCATTCTCCAAAATGTGTTATTTTCACCAACCCTTATTTTTAATAGGAATGAATTTGAATTAGTTTGAAAGGCCTAACAACAGAAGTAATAGGTTTCCTTTGCTTTCTTGATGTGTTCCTTCTTGAGTCGCCTTCAAGTGTGTGGACATCCTGACAGCCAGGTCTCAGCTATTCTGTGCTACATTGTCATACCTCCATTGTACATTGTCCATGGTTTCATCTTGACACAGTGACTTGCCATGCAAACACATCTAGTGCTTAAACTTTTCCATTTGTTTCAGTTCACGGCTTTTGTATGAAGCAGTTGAAATGCCACTTATCAAGCACTCCACCCAACCCCGATTCAAAAGCTTATTGGTATTTGTTTTACATTTGCAGTTTGTCTTCACCGAATGAATTCAGTCCCCTGTTTTGCAAGCACACCTGTTGCTGTGTCAACAAAAAAAGACTGTTGAAACCGTATATCTCTAAAGTCAGAGTCATCAAGTGTGAAAATCCATTCAGCTGGGTTCTTGTCGTGATTGAAATGCCCAATGCATCTCATTTGTATGTCTGTAATGCCTGGAGGCAATTGCCCTCGGCTTACTATATTCTTGTGTTCTGGCTGTATCTACCAACGTGTACATTTATTGTAAAGCAATTTGAATAAGTTGCATGCTTTTTGAAAGTCTGCTGATTTTCACTGCAATCAGCAGGTTTTGATTTTGGCAAAAAAAACAGCAAAACCATAGTAATTTTGCTAAACTTTTCACTTGAGTTGGCGTCACTTGGAGGCATTTTAGATTAGCAATGTGACAGAGCTAGCTAAATTTGCTGGAAATACTACCAACCTGATATCAAAAGACAAGCAGTAATGTAGGTCTGTATGTACAGTGTATTCAAACACAGAGATTTCAGATGGTAACATGAACTTCACAAGTTTCTCAAAGGTAAATTTACAGCAAAAATGATAGCATTATTGTCATGGGACCACACCAATTTGGTGACTAAACATAACAATCATCACCAAACAGCTCAAGGAACTTTTGCTTTGAAATCTGAACTTCTGGGTTGAAATAGGGAGATAATAAATGTAATACAAAACTCAAACAGCTAATTACTTTATTCAGATTCTAAACTAAAAACATATTTCTATGCAAACTAAACAAGCGGTTGACTTCAGGACATGAATAGGATTGAAAAACACATGCCATGGAATCATGAAAACAGATTTGAATTGAAAATACTTGTACGGTACAATACACTAACTAGCCTAATTTCCAATTAACTGTATGACTTAAGATTTGTTCCAGTCTGTTAAGGACTTTTTCCAGTCTGCTAAATCCTGTCTGTGAAAGCTAAACAGACTTAATTTATAAATGGGGAAAAATTGTCATCTTATTGCATATAAAAAGGTAGGAATTTTTCAGTAATCCTTTCACCCCTTTTATTTAATGTGGAAATCCAACCTATCAATTGAAAACTATAGGATCAGACCAAACCTTTTGTGGCAGAAGGGTTAGAACTTCTGATGTCACATATTTGCCTTCACACTTTGTTATGAATGTAGTGACTGAGAAAAAGCGGTGACAATAAGGTGAATACCTGCATGTATCACAGAGACCTTTAATAACTGGGTGTTAGTCAGAAATGTTACTAATCAAAAGCTAATGTTGCATGTACTTTGTACAGAACAGGCAATCTTGTCAAAGGTAAATAAAATGCTTGATACACTTTGTACACTGAATTAGCCAATTTCACATACCTATATCTATTACAACAATGCTTTATATTCTCAGAAAATTTGCATACTTTGATTTAAATGTGGATTTTAGAATTCAATATAAATTTGTAAAATATACAATATTTTCAAATCAAGAAAAAAATTATTTTATGAATGTTTTTCATACTTATTAACCCTAAAGTTTAAGTGCTGTAATTTATCTAGCCAAAAATTTCTTGAGACATTTACCGATTTCTATGTTTTTCATAATTTTTTAATAATTTCAGACCAAATGGACATCACATTTCATTGCAACAATTCTTCATCAAAATTTGGCAAAAATCTAAAAAAAATTGACTGGGGTATATTTTATAAAGGTGGCAAAATTGACTTTGGCACTCAAAGGGTTAATTACCAAAGACAATATGTTATACTAAGCGGCTTCCACATCTGCTTTATATGCCGTTCATACACAGGCCATTGAAACGTCTCTGAAACGGTTCTGGGCCAATACTGACACAGAAAGTTATGTGTGGACACTCCGAAGTGGTTCTGAAGCGTTTCAGATTTGAGACGGTTTAGTCGGCCCGACCAGAGCCGTTGTAGGGATTAACTCTATCCGCAAATCGCTGTGTGGACAGACTGAGCCGCTTCAGAAGCGTTTCAAACGCCCTCACGCGACAGGTATTTGTAACATAAAACAAACAACAACCAATATACAATATTCACTTTCGCCATTGCTGCCGAACACAGTACTACATCTCGGTATACTGGTCCGACGAAGAGATAAGCTTGCTACCAAAACCCTATCAATTCGACCAGAAAAAAATATTTACGATTTGAAAAACGTCGAATTAATAGGAAATTGAAACTGCCGAAATAATTTAGTGGTCGAATTTAATTTGGAATGACGAGGATGAAATTTAAGCGAGACATGTTTGCCATGTTTAGACTGCTTCAAAGCATGGACTGAAATTTTGTGAGGTCGACAAATTAGGTAACAAAAAAAACCTCAAACGCACGTTGGTGTCACATCAAAATCAAAGTGGCCGCGATTACAAACGGAACAATCTGTGAGACTGCCACCGACCGCTCGACGGACGACACCTAAGTTGACATCGTGTGCCAGCCCTTGGAAATATATTGTAACTCCTTGACAGGCAGATGAGATAGTCTTATAGCGTTTGATGCATTGAAAGTTTGTAAAAATAATAAAAAATGACATCACCGATCATAAGAAACGTGGTGTTGAAGATAATAGTTTTTAAAAGAAGACTATGACGACCATATTTCTGTAAGTATATCTATCTAACTTTAGAAAACTAACATCTGAATATTTACTTCAACCAACACTTTTGGATTTGTTCTACTCTTTATTATAAGATTAGTCGAATTTCTGGAAAGTAGGTGTACATTTTCGATGTCTGTGTATCGTCTACACCGAAGTCATATCCGAAAGAGTATAATCAGTTCGCGACAGCGTAAACCTCTCTCTCCCTCTCTCTCTCCGGCATTTCAATGTTTTATATTGTCGACATTTATATATCAGTCTGAAGTTTCAGGTCACTGCTCATTGCAAGTAGTTGATGTCATTTTTTCCGTATCGGGCATGGTCTCTATCGTCACTCTAATCGTTAGTGTTTTCCTATTATATTCCATATCAAACTCAAAACACAACGTGAACAACGCTGATAATATATTGCATCTTTCGTATCGAAAAACCGGTAAAGTTCGTAACTGGTGACATGTCACGGCCTGGAGAAAGTTCATCACCATCGATCGAATGTCCGTGGCGCTTTTGCTTCCAAATAGACATATTGAAATGCACAGGGAACTTTGCGGTATGGCAATTATATGAATTTTACTGTGAAGAAAGTCTGTGACTTTAAATTGGCCGTACAGCCAACAATAAACATGGCGGAGCAATGATACCGATTTCAGAGACTTCGATTTTTTTTTCATTGCGACCTCGACCGCTGGTGAGAGCGAGTCGTCTATTTTTCCCACTGGCTATTTGGCTTTGAATTTTCAATTGCCATCATGTGCTAAGTTAAAGCTAAAAACAAGACGGGCGTTCTCTGTAAATCAATAAGCCTTTTGAATATGAAAAAATCGGACATCTGAACCTCAACACGCAGCTTGAAAGTTGTTCTCCGAATCAGGACAGGGACATCGGCCCGGGACATCGGTGAGGCCGGATTTCACGTAGTAGCTATGGAAAACCGACGGCTCGTTCGTTGTAAGAAACCATGCGATGTACGCTCCCTTGGGCCGTGGAATTTCGCCGTATCGCCTCTACAGACTACACCGTCTATTACCTAACCATGCTATTAAACAATCACACGATAGTTCAGTAACATATATCTTCATTAATCTACCGATCATCGACCGTCGAACACTTCGAAAACAATGGTCGCGGTCACGGATTCAAGGACGTTCACAAGAAGAAACTATCAATAAGTGGCGCGCAGAATTATTTTTACTGGTTTTGAGAACTTCTAAAATAACTTGTAATCTGTATATCTTCGCACATCGAACCGATATTGTATCACCGTCGAAGTTTATGTCTTTCACTGTAGAGTAACACATATTCAGAAGAGTCCCACAGAGCAGTCAAATGAAAGGATAATTGCTTCAAACGAATGAAATTGCACGAAAGAATGAAAATCAACAGCACACCCTGGACGTGATTTAAAACAATAGCGCTTGTGAATAGGACTATTCTATTTGAGTAAAAAGTGCCGTTTTTCTCGCAATTTTAGCAACTGTAACGACCCTTTATTCTTTAATACCTTTCCATAATTGAATTAAACTAGGTTTAGGGCTTATACACACAGTGTACACTGATGTACAGAACTTTAAAAAGTATTCTGCTAGTAACGAGCAGGGTTTACACTCTAATGGGCGCAGTAAAACAATGGTCACGTCCATAGGTTCAAGGACGTTCACGGGGAGACACGATGGCAAATAGTGCAGTGTCGTAAAATTGCTTAGACTAGTTTTAAGAACGGTACAATATCTGGTCATCGGTGTACTGCTACCTGTGAATCGAAACGACAAGTGTAGACCTATAGCTTCGAAATTTTATGGGAGAGACACCACGACTGAGACCGACAGTAGCACAACAAACTATTCCCAATTGTGCGTCCGTGTTTAATACAGACATCTCTGTAGGTGATTCTGGTTTCTCAATCGAATCAAAAGTCCGACATTGACAAAATTGACATAAAATAAGTCCGAAAAGTTATGTTTTATTCAACTAACTGATTCATCTCCTTTGATATCCCCTAAGCTACATGTAAACAGTCCGGAAAGACTGACATCGATGTCTCCCGGGCCCCCATTTCTTCACCGTTTTGCAAAACATCTCATCAGCCGGACGCATGGGCAATGTCTTTGTACGTTGGTCAAAACTAATGACAGTATAGGTCAGGATGTAACATCGGTCAAAGTAATATTGAATATGGAAGACGAAAATGCTTTCATCGATTGACAAAAGTGAGAGGGAACGAGTCAGTATATATCGAACCATAAAGGGGAGATCGAGACTGCCATCCCCCATGATTTATCAACTGGGAACAAAATATATATTTCGATCAACAGACTTACACAACCAGAGACAGCATTTTATTCTGCTTTAAAATAAGTCACCGCCTTTCCTATAATAACATCCCCGTTTGCGTTTCGATCTACTCTGCTCTGTCCCCAATCGTATGGCCGTCCGGGTTTTGCCTGCCGTACTGACTGACACATGGTTATTTCTTCACATATTTTTTCATCGTTTTGCATAAAATACAGCATCTCTTTGGTGCACAAGGCAAATCAACGTTTAGAAGGAAAGTCACAGGAGGTTAGGATATTATATACCGTAAGTGAAATTAGAATGGAATGTTGGAGATGAAAAGACTTTTATCGGTCGACAAAAATTGCCATAAACCGAGAATTGAGATTGTTATGATTTATAATTGGGAACAAATATCGATTGAGTCATTAAGTTTGTGTTTGATTCGTTTCAAAGATGTGTTTCACATTCTTATCCGATTGTTTGTGTTAATGAAAATTTTTGTTTCGCTTCGGATATTTGTAGGGAAGTTTGGATTAGTGTGGACGGTAATGTTTTGTTTGTGTGGGGAAGCTTATGGCGAGGCGAAACAAACATTTTTATTAACACAAACAATCGGATAAGAATGTAGGAACACATTTTAGAAACGAATAAAACACAAACTCGACACAAAAACATTTTGGATAGTTAGGTGGGGAGCCTCTTTCACATTCTTTACAGCCAGTACGACGTCGTCCATTTCAGCCATCTTGTTACAAACAATGCTTGGCCATACACACCTTTTGAACTCGAGAGGGCGCATTAAGACGTCTTAAACATCAAAACAATGGCTTAATTTTGTGTATGTGGACGCAAGCGGACTCAATCTATTAATCCCCTGTGTTTACAAATCACAAATAGTGTTGCAGAAGCGTTTCAATTTTTCCCTGTCTGAACATAGTATTAGTTAAAGGTTTCAATGCTGTATGCAGAGAATTAGAACACTAATATTAGCTTTTAAATATTGGCTGTGAATAAGCTTATTATTATGCTAAAACAGCAACTATCTTTACTCAAATCACTGTGTGAGATTTATTTTGCACAGTCCTTTTTCACTATGTACCCATTCATGAGCCTGAATTTCAAAAGCACCCCACACAATACGGCAACTCTCAAATCAACGACTTCAGTTTACTGTGCCCTCACAGTTGGCATGGCAACAAATGCAGCATGCCTTGGCAGGTCAGGGGGTCAACTCCTGAAAGCGGCGCCCCGTTTCTGTTTTCAAAACTCAATGAGTGTGACTAGCAGCGTTGTAGAACTCTTAGGCATAGTTTTCAATGACACTGTCGCCTAGCAACAGCACTTGAACTGACCCCGGCTTTATTCTGTGCCATAGATTAACAGATGATATTCTTGTATTTTATCATGATTTTGAACAGTTATCCAGTGGCTGAAGACAAGAATTAAGGATGTACTTGATAAGTTGCTGTTGTTGAACTACTTGAAATCAATTGAAGCATGCCAATGCAGAGATGATAATACCAATTTATTTTTTTTAAGTTTGCAAAGTACCCCAGAGTAGTGCTGAAGTTTATTTCGAGAGCTTACATAGCTTGTAAAACAAGCCAAGAAATAAAGAAATCAAATATTATCACTGAGTTGAATTTGCCATTCTGATAAACTTCTGATAAATTGTAACTTTTGGTATTGATTTTATGCATTTTTTGAAAGACATTAGTGATTCTCATGCAGGGTTTTGTACTTTGAAGCGATTACCAGTGTGTACCTTTCGAATGTTAGTCTGTACAGCCAACCAACATACCAGGTATATGTAATGGTATTTTGAAACTCTTCCAATAACATACCTCATTGTGAATTTTTGTTTTTACAATTTCCAAAAAAGAACTCTGATAAATTAGGAAAACTATCAGAGCAAGAAATATTGAGTTTAAAGGTGAAAATAAAATTAAACAAACGTAGAAGAAAAGTTTTTGTTTCAAACCAGAATGATGGCAAAGTACACCATAAACCATTACAAGATGAAGAATACTTGAGAAAAAATAAAAGGCATCTAATACCAAAATGTAAGCCGTACATACATATTAAAGTTCAGTCTGCTTATTTTGGAATCTGTCACTATCTCTGTTAAAGGATCAGTGTAGTTGTAACTTTTGATTATTTTTTCACTATTTTTATTGTGTATGTCAACTGCTGGTTCTTGTTCTACTGCAGAAAGCTCATTGAAACACCAACTATTTAGCTTGTCAAAATAGCATTTATACATTGAAATGCATTGTTATTGTTTACATCTGAATGCTATCCAAGACAAGAATTTACTTGTCAACAATAACAATGCAGTTTACACATGTACAGACTAGGTTGACAAGGTGAAACTGTGTATCTCAACATGCTTTCATGAGTAGAACTAGACACAGCAGTTGACAAAAATCATCAAAATCTGCAGAACTACTGGCCCTCATTACACCTTCTTTGTACATGGGCTGAAGGCCATCAAATGCAAATACCGGTATGTAACAGTGCCTTAATGTGAGCATGTTCCATTCCATTCCATTCCATTCCAAATTCCATTCCAAATAAAACAGAACCATACTTATAGAATGAAAATATGGAAACAGTTACAGTGGTTGTCTCAAGACATACCAGCAATCATCTTACCCCATGGAACTTCCTACACCTAGAAAACATAAGATTATTTTAAAGTAGGGTTTAGAAGAGGGTTAAATACCTTGAGTTGCAATTTGGGTAGTTCATCCTCATCCAGGAATTTTGTAACGTGTTCCATTGGCACATCGGAAAGGTAGCTTGGATCACGGATCATGAACAAGGCATTGGGATTATCATTGAGCAGAGCTCCCCGGAGGATTTCCATGTGAGTGATGGATAGATTGGGAACCCACTCATATTGGTGGATGACATCTTTTGACACCTCTCTGGACGTAGGAATCCAGCCATATCTAAATGAAGGAAAGAAAGCATGAGTTTAGTCCTGACGGTGGGGCTAGGTTTTAATTTGTCCACCCAACTGTTTGTGAGTGATGTGTGATAGCGAGTATGTGAATGCGAGTGCTTCATGAACTCTACAGCGAGGAAAAATTGTAACAATGTGTAGCTTGGTTATGAACCACTATTTTTTAAGGATGTCTTCACTATAGGTGACTGGGTGCTGTACGATGTGAGTTTGAATACCATTGAATATCTACTCATGAATTTCAAGGACAGTAGGAATACATACATGTGTAAAACACACATTATGGCAAACTTGCAGAATGCAGGGCCCGATCTCCTTCATAAAAACAATCAGGTTTTCTTAGGTAGCCTTGATTATACAACTGGACCCTCTTGGCTTATGTTTGTTTGTAAAATTTGTTTTCATCAGTCTTGCGAACAAGACCACAGGTAACAATAACATTACAGACCACGTTATGTGAAAATTGTGACTTGTTCACTCATTACAGCTCTTGTAGAACTGACCTTTGACTATGATTTTTGTTCTCTGTATCAACTACGGTTTCTTGGTCTATTCTGTAAAACTTGTTGAAATGCTAGGTATTGAGCTAATCGACACAGCTTGGGGATATGTATGTACATGTAGCGTGTAATGACTACGAGTATTGCCAAATGTATTTGCATGTGTCACTTACACATGAATTGATATGTCAGCAATAACAACCCTTCCTAGACATCTACAGGCTGTGTTGACAAGCTGAATACATGTACCTGGTATTTCAACGGGCCATACAAAGTAGAACAAACATTAACCATACTTGATACACTGTCTGATACACTGAACAAGAACAAAATACTGAGAAGCGGTTAAAAGGGTGTATCTATGAAGTTGTGAACAGATTTTAAAGCTGTAACATTCTTATAAAAGATCTACATGTACAGAAACAGGTAATAATCAATATTGCAGAAACACATTCTAATTAGTTACATTATTTTTTGCTGTTAGTTACTAATCTCACATTATTTTGAGATGAAGAGGTGACACATGAGTTGGTCACATCCCTCATTATAACAGAGGGGTGTCTGTCTTGTTAAGGCTCCATTACTGGTAACTTTTGATGTCAAGTATTTCATTTTATTATGTTTGTAAAATAGTTCATTTTTTCTGTTCAGAAAATCATGTTGTTAATACCTATAGTGTTCCACTTGTCAATATAGCCTGTATGTGTGTTACATTATTGACAACCAATTTCAAATCCAGACTAGTACAGTCTGTACCAGAAATAAATTGCAAACAGTAGCACAGCATGCTATTCACATGTGTTAGCACAGTTAAAGCTTCATATCATATTTTAACAATTTCCTGGGAAGCGAACAAGAAAATATATTTGCTAACATGAACAACTATTATCAAATGTTGATAAACATCACAACTTTATGCAGAAATTTTAAACTATTATGCAGTTTTAAACACTATAAATTATATCCAGCATCATGAAGTACTGTAAAACAAAACTTTTCAGCTAGCATCCTTTTTTAGCTAATTTAGAGAAGTGATCAAATTTGTTAATTTAGGATGCCACTAATTTAAACTTTCCTCCGTATTTACTTTGCCTAAGACGTCTTTTCAGCTAAATTAAAAACCTGCTAATTGCTGCATGAAAATCCAAAATCACTAAAAAAGCATGCAGCTAATTCACAGTGTTCCACAAGTAGTGTCCCACAAACATTACTGCCATGCAAGATCTCACACACTATTTTCAGTCCAGAGAATGGTGTTTAATGCAAGATCTTTTGTTTTTGTCTGCATGCATGCAAGCAAGACACACATGCCGACTATTTCAATGCCTAATTGCTCTAATTACCTCTCTCCAAGCAAAGTAAGGAAGAATGGTTCACCATCCGTCTCGTCATGGCAACGCTCTATTTCCTCCAGGCAAGTACATATCGTTGCCTCTGTGGTAGAATCTTTTGGAACGCCCCACCTTAAGTCACACTCTATCACTTGCAGATTCCGTGATTCACACCATTCCTTCAATTCCGGAAAAACCTGTCAAGATAAGTGTTCCTTCCAATATTAAGTGAAATGCACCTCAGGGACAAATATCTGGACTCAACTTTTTGCAATACTGTTTGGATCTATCACATGGGTGCAGGGCTCTTGACGTAAATATAACTTTCACTGTCTTATTTTGTCCAAAATTTAAAATTATTTTTTTTATTGTAGAGTTGACATAATAGTACATGTACTCCAAAAATCTAGAGCATGATAACTTATTTCTCTAGCAGCAAAGTTTGCCCAGTGACCCCTGACATTTATTCTGATTTGGAAGAGAACTGTTGAAAGCTTAAAGAAAGTTTTAGCAAAAGGAAGTCTTTAATTTTCAAGGTGCATCCTGGTATCTTAATATATGGATTTTCTTCATAGAACAATTTTCTTTAAAAAATCTAAATTTCACTAGCCCTTAAAGGAAATTCAAACTGATTTACAAGAGCTAGTATTTCTCTTAATTATTTCTTATAAATCTAAACAAAATTTAAATGACTGTACAGAAGACCAGTAGTAACCCCACTTCCATGAATAGCATTTGTACATGTTTGTTTATTCAGTTTTTAAAATATTTTCCTACTATTTACAATGATTACACATATAATTACACTCTCACCTTTTTCACAAGAAGTTCTCTTTCTGAGAAAAAATCTGCAAAAGTGGATGACACAAATATCCTGACAGCCCTTAAACCAGTGACGGTGCTGTCACCTTTTTTCCTCATCGGTAAGAATTTGCTGTGTTGTTTATCAATCCGGCTCCAGCATCTGCGAACAATGTCTGCACCTTCCTCACTTGTGATTGGCTCTCCATCCTGCCATTCCACCTTCAAGGCAGCCTCAGCATCAGCTTCAGAAATGAAAAAAAACGGAGGCAATTATGATACAGCAAATCTGACAATAATTTGAGAGCTGGCAACAGTCATGAGTGGCTGTGAGTTCTCACATAATATGGATCCTGAGTAAAAGAGGCATTCTGTTAACCTGGGTCAGCCAACTAGTAGTAAAAGTAGTTAAGTCTGATGACATCTATGGTTATTAGGTTAAAACGCTCCTCTGGGACACATGTTCAAAATCTCAAATTTTAAAAAATACTGCAATTATACGGTGTCGCTCAAATTTGATCAGAATTGGTACATACCAGTATGGGTACCAAAGATCAACAATAAATGTTGTTTCTATCTGTTCAGTGCAGGAAAATTCTACGTTGATGTTATGACAATGATTTCTGCACAGTACAACCAGAAAAACAACAAGAAATATTTAAACCAGAAAAACAAGAATGACAAAAGTAATTAAGGTCTGAAACTTTAGGTACTGGAGGTCAACTTTAGCAACATGCATAGCAGAAAGGCAGCTAGCCCCCTTACTGCCTTAGTTTGACCATAGACGGTCTTCCTCCCCTCTACTGACGGTCTTCCTCCCCTCTACTGTCTATGGTTTGAGCAGGTCTGTTAATATGTAACAGTTCAATGACAATGACAGGAAATGACTCAAGTCAGTGGAGTAAGCCTGTTTCAAGCCTGTTTCAGAATTTCGCTTTTTCTTACCTCATTTGCACATTTTTGACACTGATGTGTTCATTTGAACAAATTCACATCTCAACCCCTACATCTACCTGTACACCAAATACTGAGACGGTAGCTTTGGCGGTATGGAAGCCTTTGTGTGTGACGGACATACATCCGCACATACCCACAAATATACAGACATTTAGACTCATCATATAAGCTCTTTTTGGTATTTGTATATAAAACTAAATATGAGCTAAAAGTCTTTTCTGGTCTACTGCTTGTTGGAGCTCACTTTGACAGCTCTTGGGAGTCCATAGTGAGCCATTCATGAAACCATGCCACCAAAATAAGTTTGTTTAGATCCTCATTGTTTTCATTACATGATCTGATACTGTTGCTAGCAAGTTTGGGGAAATAAAATGGGGCTGCTTTCATCTCCATGTGAATTTTGACAACCTGAGCTGAAAATGACTTCTAATAATGTTTATCCTTGCTAATACTGCCAAACAAGTTTGCACAGAGTACAAGTATTTCACATACATGACAACCATGTTACTCAAAGCTCACAATTTTAGTCATATTTTTCCTCCTACATAGATTACATGTAATCTTTACAAGAGGGATGTAAGAAATTTGTACTTTACAATCAATACTGGACATGCATGCTTAAATGAAATATTTTGGCATAATCCTGTCTCTTTCATGTAATCAATAATGTCAAAAGTTCAACAGGTATACCAGTTGCCATACACCCTCGGGTGATGACTTGGGTCATTTTTTCTGAAAAGCACTGTATATATATATGTATATATATACATTGTAGAATTGGCCGACACAGACATGCAGCATGTACAGACAAAGAACCTGCTTGACAAGGAAGTATGCCAACTTCTGTATGATAAGCACTGCAATTGTTAAATGTTTTACAATCATGAACTAAAAATAAGTTCATCTCTTTTGTCTCATAGAGTGTTTCACTTCACTTCAGTGGAGATAAAGACACAAAATTTGTGTTCACCACATCCTTTTGTTGACCCCTTTGATCCAAGATACTCTGTACACATAGGTTAACCCTTTTAGGGCTGCAATTTTTCTTACCAAAATTTTAGTTCAACATTTTGCCAATTTTGGATTTTTCTGTAATTTTTTGATAAGTTTGGAAAAAATGGACACCATATTTCATTGGCTACAGTTTTTTAGCAAAATTTTGGCAAAAATCTGAAAGAAAAACTTACTGGAAATATTTTATAAAGGCAACAAAAACTGACAATGGCACTCGAAGGGTTTGTGTAGGATTGACATTGATTGTGGTCTCATCAAAAGGTTTCTCAATACTAAACTCTCTTCTTTTGTTGTAAATTATCATAAAGTAAAAAGCAATAAGAACACACTGACGTCCATCCATTTGTAACCAAAATCAAATACCATCCATTGCAAGTCATTTTTTCATTAAAATTCCAATAAGCAATGCTCACAAAGTTAATTAAATCAACAGAGCCATCCAAAAACTGATTTCACCTGTTACAGTTGATTTGGGGTTTTTTTTCAAAAGTGTTTGCTGCTTATCAATAGTACATCAGCTTTGAACATCACACCTGTAACCTGCAGGATAAACTTTCTTTGTTTATTTTATGACCACCCTGCAGCACAAACACAGAAAGACAATTTGTGCTTTCTCAGAAGTATCAAAGAGTTGACTGAAGAATATGATAAAGATGCAATCCTTTTATGACCTTGGCGTACCCTTGGCCATGCTGAATGCCAGATGATGGTGAAGTTCCAGTACCGATAATGAACTTGACCACATTTTTACTGAGGAGTTCATGAAACCCTGGCACCAAAATTTGTTTTCTTTTTAGATATCTTCATTGTTGTCATTCTTTGATCAGATCATGGTGCCCTTATGCTTTTGGAAACAAAATGGGGCTGCTTTCATCTCCATGTGAATTTTGACAACCTGAAAATGACCTTACAGTTACCTGTATGTGCAATAATAGTGTCAAACAACTTTGTGCAAAATACAAGCATTCTACATAACTATATTGACAACCACATTTCTCAGTTTTTATCCCAAAAGTTTACAATTTTTGCCACATTTTTTTCTCCTCTATAGATTACATGTGTCTTCACAAAAGGGATCTAAGAATTTTGTACTTTTATGATCAATACTGGACATGGATGCTTGAATGAAATATTTTGACATAATCCGGTCTCTTTTGTATAATCAATAATGTCATTGTAAATGTACTGTACTAAGGGATTAGAGTATTATCAGGCATTGAGAATGCATTAGCATAAACATACGGTGACATATTTTGCTAATCCCCTACTTCTTGTCTGTTTATCCACCACCATATGACTTCTCCTGTTTCTGCTGATAAATGAACAACTGTCATGTCCCTTGACTTCACGTGCAAAAGTCAATTTTTGTTGTCTTTATAAAATTTACCCAAGTCAATTTTTTTCAGATTCCTGCCAAAATTTTGATAAAAAACTTTAGCCAATTAAATGTAATGTCTATTTGGTCCAAAATTATCAACGAAATTACAGGAAAATTCATAAAAGTTGGTAAAATGTTGCACTAAAATTTGATGGGAAAAAATTACAGCAATCAAAGGGTTCATTTTTGTAATATTGTTACCTTATGGTTTTCAATGGAAAGAATTGAACTGTAGAACCTGAACCTGTAGAATTGGCACAGACAATTGCTGCACCTACAGACAAACATCCAAAACGCTTGACAGGGAAGTTTGCCAACTTCTGTATGTGTGATTGCCACTGCACATGTTAATGTTGTACAATAGTGAGCTAAAAATAAGTTCATCTCTTTTGTCTCGTACTATCGAGAGTTTCGCTTTGCTTCACTGCAGATAAAGACACAAAATTTGTGATCAATCTTTAGTCGACCCCTTTGACTCAAAATTCTGTACATTATCCAAAATGTTCACCGATTGTCATCTCATCAAAAGGTTTCAAAAAACTAATTCCTCTTTTTTTTTTTGGTCTTAAATCATCCTGAATAACACGGTACGATTTGAAAGACTGCAGTACATTTACTTGTTTTGTAATAGGCTGTTCAAATTTAATGAGGAAGACTGAGACATGACAATAATTTAAACTATTTGTTCTGCCCATTCTGTTCTTCTTCATGGTACGGCCAATCTTCCAGAGAATAAATAAAATTGAAACATTTATACCAGTCTCTCATTCTTAGGGCTTATGACATAGCAACCTGATAACCTACATGTAACTGTAATCACAATCAAATACCATCCACACCATCTTTTCATTAAAATTCTAATCCAGCCAACGCTGGCAAAGTTAATTGAATCGCCGGCGCCATACAAAACTGATTTCATCCATCACGGTTGATTTGTTTTTAATTAAAATCTGTTGCTGCTTATCAATATTACATCAGCGTCGTACATCACCTGTCCCCTGCAGGACATATTTTCTTTGTGTTTTGTATGATCACCCTGCAGCGCAAACACGGCAAGACTATTATTTCTGCATTCCGGGGAGTATTAAATCAATATTTAAATAGTTGCTGTAACACTAGGCATGCACCCCAGGACCTTGATGTAATTTTTTATTATTGACAGTTCAATGGAAAGATGCCACACTGGATGCCACACTCTACTGACACTATTTACTTCATAAAATTCGCACGCAAACTTTTTTCTGGAATTAAGTGTTGCTATTGGCTTCTTGACTTCTGCACACAGTAACCAAATCACTAGTTGACTGTCATGTGTACTACTGTACTACTCAAGCTGAAACATGGCTCAGAGATCCTGTGCCGTTCTAAACTTAACAGGTAGTCCCCTATGAGTACACATTTCATAAATTTAAGATACAATGAAGGCAGTTTTTCAGACACTCAAAGTCTTTTACAGTACTTTAATGACATCTAGCCTCTTGGTTAAGGTGAACTTATTTTGAATCATGTTAAATAAATAAAGATTTAGTGGTGCATTTTTCTAACAGCAATATGGAATAATCTACCTTAGGCATCACAGACAATCAAGTTAATGCTCTCATTTAACATGGCAATAAAAGAAATGGCATCGGGACAAATCTAACTATCATTCAATAACTATCGTTCATTTGGTCCTGAAAACACTTGTACTATAGTTCATTTGGTCCTAAAAACACTTGTACACAGATAAATCTGTTGCTTTTTTTATAAAATCAGATCTCCATGTATTAGTTTTCATTTTTATTTTATTTTTCAAATTTTGTGCTTTAAATGTCAGTTTTCTGTTTGATTGTTGTGTAATAAGTTGTCAGGCAATGACTGATTCACAACAGAACATGAAATGAGCTTGTTGTATGGAATTATAATGATGGAAAATGATGTCAAAGGTTAATTGTCCCATTAAATTAATTTACCTTGCCTAAATATTTAATTTGTGAACAATCATAATACAAATTAATGCATTTAATGTTTTCACAGCTAATTCCCTATACTGGTGTAGTACAGAAGGTCAAAGCTTCCATTTTGTTTTATTGATTGGGAGTAGACTGAGTTTCCATGGGTGAAATGGAGAGACAGTGTACTGTACCAGTATAGCCATGCTAAAAAGCTAGGACTGCTCAGTGTCTGAAATTCAATACTTTTGAAAACATCTCTTCCGAAATATTTCAAAAGACAGACTAGCGACTCGGGCATGCGTTAGCCAGAGTGATAAACGTGAACAGCCTGCATCTAGCAATTAACATCAACTGTCATCATTGTTTGTTTGACATTTGCTGAAAAGATTCAAGGAGATGCATTAGTCTGTGCAAATGACAAAGGTTCACCTGTACACATGATATTCAGTAACTAACAACATCTGTCTGTCTCAGGCTTTCTAATTCTCTCTCTGTCTCTTGCATTTTTTATTGACCATCAGTGACTGTCTCGACTGCGTCTAAACATGTGCTTCTCTCACCAGTCACTGTATATGTCTTTGTCTCTTATTCTGAGTCTGTATCTCTCAGTATCTCTCCCTTCATCTCTCCTTGTATCTTTCCCCTGTCTGTCTCTGTATTTCTCCCTGCATTTCAATAATTCTGCCTCTCTCTATGTCTCTGTTACTTCGAATCCTGCTTCTTACTTAGTCCAACCTTCCCCCACTCCATCACAATCCCCCACTCCGTTGCAACCCCTACTCACCCACAACCCCATCCCTCCTCAAACCCTATCTTACCTAGTTCTTTAATCCTGTTCTCACGGCGTGACTGTAGCAAACTCTCACAAGCGCTGAACACATGCCTCTGCTCCTGCGCGACAGAGTGCGGCCCATTTTCGATGACGCGCGACTGATCAAGCTGCTTCGGTCCAGCTTGCCCTCCATCACCAGCTGTCTCTCGATGGGACTCATCTTTGGAAGAGAAACGACAGTGCCCATGATGTTGTGTAGTGCCTTCTCTGTCAGGCCTACGAAACAAGTCTGAGTTATTGGTGTACCACAACAGTTCAATATCGACTCTCCTCTGGGTCAAATGTTATGTGACAGGAACTGTTTGTATATGATTTCATATCAGCACTTGAAATTACAGATGTGACAAGTCATACTAACATCTTCTTTCAAGATGACGTCATTCAAAAGTCCTTCATCTGGGCAGTTCCACTCACTCTAATTCTGTAAAATAAATGACAGTATCATTATCAATAATTTCATTTAAAAAACATTCTTTTTTTTCAAAAATGCAATAAAAATAAACAGTGTGCCTTCTTTATCTTCCTGCAGTTTAAAGAACCAGTAGCTGTAACTTTGGTGATTTTTTTTTTCACTACTTTTGTTTTTCTACCTCCCAAAGCACGTTGAGATACACGGTATTCAGCTTGTCAACTAAGCTTGTACTTGACAATGTGTAGACTGCATTGTTATTGTTGACAAGTGATTTTTGGTATGCAGAACAAGAATTTTCAATTGACATACACAACAAAACTTAACGTTGAAGAAATCATCAAAAGTTACAGCAACTGGTTCTTTAAATATTCAGGACGGCACATCCTAGTTTGACCTGTGACCCCTGTCTGGTCACTGAGGTGACTCAGAATACAATAGATGTGGTTTACCACATTCACAACAAACAGGGGTGTGTCACTTGCTATTTGGGAAGACAAGTGCACATAAGTAAAGACAGCTTTGAGTGTAATGGCTCAGTTATGAAACATAAAAGAGCTTATGAAACTTCTTGGACAGAAATTCTTGCATGTGTTGAGTGTTGATGATACCAGTGTGTGCACAGCTGTAAAATGTATGACACAACAAACTTTTCACTTGAGATGTATATTTGAAGAATTTTGCTGTTTTGCCTTCGGAAAACCAGTTGGCATTATTGTATTTATTGTATGCTCCATTGATAATGAAGGCATCAGGCTTCGCAATGGGTACTGGCTACCTCAGACATCTAATGCTGTAGGTATTGTACACTGCACAGTGCAAAGCCAGAGACTAAAAGAATGACTAATTGAAGTGGTAAACATGGATGTCTAACAAACTAAGGAACAATAAACAAACCAAAACCTGTCTACCCCATACACCCAGCAGTATGCAAATGAGACCTAAAAACATTCAGTTTGCAGAGATCTAGCTAGTTTGACTCTCCATTGGCTGATATTTTCAAGTGTTTGTGATATTTGTGAAACAGTTTCTCGTACTACTCCTAAAATCATGTCAAAAGGTCTATGCATTCAATATATTGACATGAAATGTGTGTAATGTCTGATGTAAATGACTGACACAGAATTTGAGTTCAGACTAGAATTAATTTGTCAAAAATAAATTTGCATACTTGACACAAAGCAAACTGTGTTTGCGGGGCTAATGCACTGTATTTTGATTCATGCAGGGAGTGGAACAAATATGCTCTTTTGACAATAAAATAATAAGGAATTATGTCAAAAAACCCTTTATAAACATTTCAAACATACAAACTGTTAGGTAAAGGTACAGTATCTAACTAGATTTAAAGCATTTAGTCACTGATAAGATAAAGAAATTCCATTACCAAATTAATGATTCCAAAGTACTTCAGCTAAAATGCACTCGTGAAAGAAAAAATATTTAAAAAAGACTAAGATTTTTTAACAACACGAAATAAGTACTGTAATTTTTCTTTGCCCATGTTTATATTGAGTCTGCATTGTAAATATCAGCTGTTATGTCTCCTTAAATATGAGCTTCTGTCGTGACAAAACAGATATGACATACGCACTACATTGATTTTATTCCTGTAGGTTGTCTTTGGTCACATCCTGGTAATATTAGCAGCAACTTCAGTACATTCTGTACTTTAAATCTAGGCTTATATTGATTGCAATCAGTTGCCATGGCAAATGCCCATAAATAATAAAAATTCTTTTTATTTACTGGAAAATTGAATTAAGTATTCTTTCCTTCTCCTCAATCAACATACATGTAACCCAACTCCTTGATAGAGCTAGATTTAATTTCAGGCAATGAGGCTACAGACTTACAAGGCACCT
The DNA here is from genome assembly GCF_041260155.1 of Ptychodera flava. Lineage (NCBI taxonomy): Eukaryota > Metazoa > Hemichordata > Enteropneusta > Ptychoderidae > Ptychodera > Ptychodera flava. The sequence continues at coordinate 10,967,551 of NC_091937.1, forward strand.
GCAGGCTTGCATCTGTAGTGGCAGGGGCTATAACGAAACATATCGCATCCCTGCAGCAACTGTCTGTTCTGCTGTATAGTATTAGCAGGCTGTGCACAATACATTCTAATAGGTTTAGTCAAGCATCGCCTTTCCACTCTCCTTTGTCTAACAAAACCACAACATTTTAAGAAAGAGAAACTTTGAGGATAGAGACATGCCCCATTGTGTTTCAAGGAAAGTTTATCCAGTGTGTTGGATAAACCGCAGTGTTTAGGACCAGCTTATTATCTCACTGGGAGCAAAACAGTACCCAGCACTGTGGGATCTAAACACAATGGGACAGTCCAGTGTTAAGAACCATGACTGCACTAACAGAAAAGATCTATTGTTGGTAATGACATCTCGATTGTTGTGAACTTGCGCAATGCCCTGCAAACAAAAGAGTATTATGAAACGAGACATACTGTGTAAAGTGTACTGAAATAACCCGTGCCTGCTGTACACACATTTGTCTGCTCTACACACATTCACCAATTGTGTTTTTGTACTAATCTAGAAACGTCTTCTTTGAAGTCCCTGACTATGTTATGCTTCTTAACACTCCTACAATGAAAGTGATTCATTAATTATGAATCACCGTCTCCCTCCAAGTGGTATGCAACTTTGCCACAGATCACTGTCTCCAACAATCTGGGCCTTGGCTCTATAAGGCAATCCCAATCCAATCTGTACAAGCATCAACAAAATATTTCACGGGTATTTGAACAAACTTCTGAAAGATATTTTCCAACTTTGAAAAATAAAAGATGACAATTTTCATATTCACCAAATTATCTTATTTCTTATTGATCAATTAATCTGTTTTTCTACTTTAATCCATCTAATATTATTTGTTTTTTAAGCTGGAATGCTAATCGCAACAGTATGTATTGATGTTGGCTTTAGATACCACTATGTACTGACTGATATAGACTTATTGCATAAGAGCAGTTATACTGCCAGGTACACAGGAACTTGTAATTTTGTTTGCTTTCAAGTGATTTCTTGTTTACCTACCCAAATTTAGTTGCTCATGGCTCATGACAATGCTGACAATTTCTGGTGGGCGAATATGCTCTACCTGAAGAAGAATATTAAAAGGGATGACCCATACAATCTGTTGGGGGGGGGGTATTCACAATGCTGATCTATGCATTATTTTTAACATTAAAAAATGGATGGTTCGTCAGAATTTGTATGATTACACACATTTTTTCTCCAAATTCACACTTTTAGTCTGCCTAACTTCACATGCATATTTTTGGCAAACAGATTGGTTCAAAATACTTTTTTTGATAAAATATGCTCTCCACATTTTTGATATTTTCCTATTTTTACTAGCTCCATCCCAAGTGATGGTGGATCTCTCAGTAATGTTGTATGTAGCCCTGCGTACAATGCTATGTGTTCCCAGCGTTGCACAGCCTCGTGGTGGGAGGCTGTACAAGACACAGCATCATACACAGGGCTGCATGTATGTTGTATCACAGTCCCAGATTCTGTAGATGTATGTTGGTTTAATAGACACCTGCTGGCATTTTGATTTGCATGCACTGCAGTGATTGGAACTCACTGGATATATGAAAAGCATGATTGCAGCTGGAACAGATTAGAGAAATCAGATTAACACATCCCTATACCAGTAAACGACATGATAATACATATTGGGTACACAGAACACCTGGCATGGAATACTGTTTGCAACAACAGGTTTCGATGAACAAGAGTATGGCCAGCAAAATACAAATGCATGGGAAAACTCGAACTCTCAGTGTCTAACATATTATCATGTGCAGTGTTGCTATTTAGGCAGAGAGTTAATGAGACACAATCTTCATAAATAACTGTCCTAACTCATAATAAATACAAGCAAGCGACGTCACATAAATTTACGACTTTTCAAAAGTTTTAAAGATTTTAAAAGGTTCATATTCAAACTAGGGTAGCTTTTTTTACCATATTAACTAAGTGAAGGAGGTTTGTTTTTCGTAGTATTTATTGTCCAGCAGACTGTGACGTTCTTTAAAGAAACCGAAAACTTCACATACGCTACAGGAGTGGAAACAAAATTAAATTCATAAGCAGTAGTATTTGTTCATATTTTTGTGGCTCAAAGTAGTTACAAATGTCACTCTATAGCTAGGGTTATGAGGCCAAGCACATAAACTGTACGTCAAGGGTTTCTTCGCCCGTAAAAATGTAATACCGGGGACTACACAAAAAAATCTTTGTTTACGGGTGAGGGTGAGCTCGTAAAAATTGACGTACACAACAAAGTTTCATCGCTGGGCATGAGTTTAACATCACAAAGCTGGGTAAAATCGACGTTCACTTTCTTGGCGTGAAATTAACTGACAAAAATATTAATGCAGAGAACGGTTATCACCCCCTCGACGAAGATTAAACATGATGCCAGTGATCAAAGTCTAGTCTACATGCATATAGCCTGAGTTCCTCAGACAGGAGCTGTGGTGAGTGAAAAAGTTTTAAAGAATCGGCATACCTCGACAACCTAGACGTAATATACCACATTGGTTATGAACTCTGTTGTTCTATTTCATCGTCAAATGGCAAAACCTGCTTGATGTCAGATTTTTTCAGTCTGTAAGTTAATTGAGGCATTTGCATATAACTGCTGACAGCAATCAAACTGTGTACTTGACTTGAGACAAGTATTGAAGCCAATGAATGGGCCACTGTTCTCGCGGTAATGGGAATCTGGCATGAGCCGCTGAATAAACTATTTGTTCAACGCAACGTCAATTCATGAAAGATTAACCATATTTGACAATCAACTTACCCTAGTCGAAGGGACGATGGATCGTTCAGCTTTGTTCCGCCAGACAATGAATGCAAGGATGACAACGACCAAATCAAATGAAGTTTGACAGAACTTACAGAAGCCGAAATGCAACCTCGACCCCCGGGCCGGCCCCGTCGCGCCGCAGGGAACTGCAAACATTCAACACCTCGTTTGTTGTAGGCCACGTTGTGATGGTCTCGCTGAAAAGTATGAATTTGCTACCAAAGGTACCTATGTCCGAACAAGTTCAACACTACCGCGGCATCTGTGGATCGAAAGCTTGGGGATTACGCGAGCCGCAACTACACGCTACTTCACGGCTACTGAGTTTGTATTTCTCAGTTTACAGTGTTGGTCTGGAGGAAATATTTATCACACAAACACACAGGGACTTCCTTTGAGGTCATCTAACCTCGTACACAGATGTATCACTACATAAAGAGAGCGTTTCACCAATTTGTTTAATAATTCTCTATTTTGTATCATCTTTGAAGGTATTTTTCTATTTTAACAAAATTCAGGGGCTTAAAAGGATATTTATAGTCACTAAACCAAATTAATATCAGCACACATACAGAGTTATAGAAGAAGGATGTCTGGTAAACAATGCTGTTGCTAAGCATGAATCGTTCATTGCTTTTGTGCTTTGGGTCGATACAACATATCTCGGGTCGATATACATGTACTTGAACGGACACTTTCTGTGATTTTTAGTCGCAACTGTCATTGATTCACGATATCTTTTCTTTTCTTTCATCAGGCGAGATTCTGCAACAGTTCGTTCTTAAAATTCTAAAATTAAAGGTAGAGTAGGCACTCACTCACGATCAAATGACATAAACTTATAGCCTAATGTGAAATTTCTGAACATAAGATAGTTTTGAAAATCACGGCACAATATCAAAACACAGTACCGATAAATTTCGAAAAACTACCCTTTCCCCAAGTTCGAAAAAAATGTGGTCAGATTACCTATAGAGGGCGCCCTTGCTGCCAACATATTACTCGACTCAAGAATAGTGTAATTTTAGCTCATTGGGAGCACTTTGTTTTTTTTTTCCTCTTTTCAAAGTTTTTTTTATTTTTATGTTTTCAGATCTTTCCTCAGTGTATTTGACGTTTACTATATCACTCCCCTAATATAGGCATGATTTTACATGTCGATGGATATGGTGGCTATTGGTTATCACAGATTCATTTCAAAACTAAGCTAACCCTCAAATAAAGACGGATAGGCCTAAAGGCTTCAAAGAGTAACAATCAGAATTAATAAAAGAATTTAAAATATTCGCATTAAATAGTATTGACTTAACAAAAAATACCCTACAAGCTTTTTAAGCACCCCTGAAGCAATTTGAAATATGACAATGGGAAAATCATTTGGTCCCTTTCTTTTACTTATCAACTTAGCTATCACACGCGATTGTGCAATACCTTAGTCCATGGAGTTAGTCCAAGCTTAGTCAAAGCTTATATGAAGCTTGGCGCCGAAGCTCAGTACAATGGTTTGCGTGCCGACCTTAATTTAAGACTGGTTCGCCCAAGATTCGTTGAAGCTTATTCTTGCAAACCTTTGTTGAACCTTAGGCAACTAACCTTTATAAAAGCTTAAACTTCCAAATCTTGTTCCAAGCTCGGGCAGTAAACCTTGGGCCGAACTTTACGGATAAGCTTATTAGGCCTATCATCCTCGTTTCTACTGTAGCTTTTGGGTCCCTTGACCCAGCATTTGACCTAAAGGGTTATTTTTTGCTCAGTTTAGGGAGGCGATTTTGCTGCCGAGTCTTGGCAAATGACCCGTTTGAAAGTTATGATCCACATTTAAGTAAAAATATAGACCAGTAAGCGGGCTTTGGATAAAATAAACACGAACGTGTAACCGTTGAAATATGTTTGCGTTGAGACCGACATCGCGACAGGAACACTTACGCGTTACGCCCGGTGCTTTCAATTTCATGTCGTCTGCACAGCGGAAGAAGAGTGCGGCTTGATCGACTGCATCACGACTTTTATCAATTAACCACTATATGACAAGTTTCTTGTTGACAAGTTTTAATACCGATGTACTGAATTATATCGAGTATAGCCTTAAATGAGCCACAAAAATCCGACTACACTTCTGAAAATACACGACGGCGAAGAGATGCACACACCACACCTTACGATTCGTACTCGTAGTGACTCAGAAAGTTCGTGATCCTGTTCCTTGTAAGATTTTGACACATAGGATAGGATAGGTAAAGGATACCTTCAGGTAGGTATAGGATGTTGCATATTGATAGGTAGGTATTTGAGTCTATTAAATGTCCTTTGTCGCGCCTTTTCACCTTGCTCCACTTCCAGTTATTTCCACTGCCATTTCGGATCACCTGTGAATAAAGATGTCAATCGTCTTCGATCTAGGCGTGTGAATTGGTCTTCAGTACAAAAAGAAGTAACTGCGTGCAACACCTGGCACTATTGCGAACTTCTCTAAGTGCCGAGTAGGCCTATCCTTTCATCAAAAGGGAGTTAACGTGTTTGAACGCTTTTGATTGTGGGTCGTGGCTATATCACTAAGTGACATTTTGTCCATCGAACAGAATTCTGTTCTGTGTTCCCAGCCATATGAAGATATTCGTCTCTGCCCCTTAACAGCCACCACCTCGTTGCAACTCAGCTCATGCGAGATCGAAGAGTTTCTACTTTCTTTGAATGATTTATTATTCAAGTTTAACGCACAAGAACAAAGTTGGAACCTTGTAGCCGACCGTGCTGAAACGCTGAAACATGTGAAAGGTTTCTTATAATGCTATGCTGATTCAAGGTTAAATTTTTTCACTGCTGTGGATTTGAAAATGGTACTACTGAATTAATGTTGTCAGTAGGATATCTTTGAATTAAATGAGATCGAACAAGTTATATTTTATTGTATTTGTTCAATAATTTTATAGTGCCGTTTCCTTATTTTGTTTTGTTTTGTCTTTAAAGTTTCATCAACATCGACTGAAACTAAAGGAACGCTGATTGTTACACATCTTAAGTTGATGAATTTGACCAAAAGCTTTTTTCTAGCGTTTGGTTAAGAATGGTTCACTTCTAGTTCTTCGATTTTGCTCGCGCGTGTGTGTGCAGTAAAGCGTGTTTCCGATACGATGAGTTATACTTAACTCTGTCATCATAAGAATTCCTAACTAACGATATAACTCTGACAGTAACTGTTCAGTGTGGAAGATTTTATAGATAGGCACACTGCAAACCAAATTAAAACCGACCACGATACTCTAAGATATGTACACTGCCCCCGAACTCAAACCTTCATCAAGCGGGGAACTATCTGGTGAATTTGCCATGTTAAAGATCACAGTGGCATAAGCACACGTTCAGTTATTATGGCCGGGGGTGGGCCGGCAAATTCTTCCTGCGCATCAGTCAAAATAAGTGAATCCCCCTACCCATTGTACCAAAAAATTGATGACCCCCCTTTCAAGATGACAAAAATTTCATGACCCCCCCCCCCCCCCCCCCATTGCTTGAGTAAATTTAGCTGCACACACAAACACCTCAGGGGTATGGAGCGATAGAATCCCCCAAAAAAGAGCTTAGATTTTTCAAATGACCTTCCTTACAAACTCAAAAGGTGTTAATGCTCAGATTTCCCATTCTGACTTGCTATAATTTGAAATTACCCCTCAAAGGGGTTGGACAGAAATTACTGGTGGATCGCAATATTTTTGCGCAAGCGTGTGTGTACATATTTTGATATTTGGATTTAATTAAAAATCAGCTGTTGATAATGTTGATTCACTATACATGGTATACATATATTTTCTCATACATGTATGAGGAATCTATGTAATACTTTCTCAATGCAAAACTATATCTATGCATTTATAGATATTTGATAATTTACATAAATGTACTTAAATGAAATAGGGTTGTTACAACTGGCATGTGGACAAAAAGTTTGACATTAGAATTTCACCAAAAATGTTCATCCACTATACATTGGAGTCAATGATAAAATTGTGAATAATTTTTTTTCCAATGAAAAACTTGGTATACTTGTGCATATACAGACGTTCAATAATTAACATAATTGTACTTGATTAGAATATGATGGTTAAAGGTGCATATTATGTGTACAAGAAATCTGATTGTGGAATTTCACTGAAAATGTTCATCCACTATACATGGGAGTCTATGAGGAAAGTATGAATATTTTTTTCCAATACAAAAATAGGTAAACCCATGTATTTATGTACTCTCGATTATTGATATTAATGTACTTGATTAGATTAGGGTGGTAACAAATGGATGTGTTCGTCAGAAATTGGATTTCGGAATTATACCAAAATGTCGATTCACTGTTCATGGGAGTCTATGAGGAAAATATGAATAATTTTTTTCCAATACAAAACTATCAAAATCTGTGTATTTATAGACATTTGATAATTCATTTTAAAGTACTTAGTTAGCCTAGGATGGTTAAAGGTTGATATGTGTGCAAGAAATTAGATTTTGGAATTTCACCGAAATGCTGATTCACTATACACTTTAGTCTATGAGAAACTAAGAATTTTTTTTTACAATGCTAAACTAAATTAATTTGTGCTTTTATAGGTGTTTGATAATTGATACAAATGTACTTGATTCAAATAGGGTATTTAAAAGTTCAGATGTGAACAACAATTATGATATTGGAATTTCACCTAAAAGTATTATTTAACTTTTCATGGTACTAGTAGTCTCAGTACAGGTAACTGTTAAATAATTTCCCTGACAAAACTTGCTATATCTCTAATATGTAAGTAGTAGGAATTGTTCATTGCCCTCAGTGCAGTGAGCTTGATTTACAATAAGACAAGCCTCAGAGTTGTCAAGTCAAGATGTTCATGTGACAGATAATCATACTTTTGTTCAGATTTACAGGTGAATAACTTCAGAGAATGAAATCATGCAACGAATCATTTTTATCTCCCAGAATATTTCTGAACACTGAAACTGCTTTTTGACGGGACGGATACTTATGAAAATTACTTATGAAAATTAAGTGACCCCCCCCCCCCCTTCTGAGCTGTTTGAAAAATACATGACCCCCCCCCTTTGCAGTTTTCAAATTTGAGGTGACCCCCCCCCCTGGATTTTGCCGGCCCACCCCCGGCCATAATAACTGAACGCTCCCCAAGCACACTTAACTTTATATGTTTGCTTTTCAAGCTTTTTTTATCCATTCACTCTTATCTGTTTTAAAAGACTTGATAGACGAGCATTATTCTTGTTTATGCCTTCATTTATTATTTTACAGAACGATTTTCGTTTTTCCAAAATACGTTTACATCATCATAATATAGTCTTATCGATAAAGTGCTGTACATATTAAAAATATTTGTCTTTGTCTTCTGTGGTATAACGAAGGACCATAGGCTGCCAGGATAGCGGGAAAATCTGAATGTTGACAAGTGATCACGTGAATACTGATCAATGTTCTCAATCGACCAAGCCCTGCATAAAATTACACAATATTTGTAAGAATGGATGAATGAGAGAGTGAGTGAATGAGTGAGTTGAACAAGAGACAAGAAGGAGTCGGCTGTCTTTCAAGTCTACATATAGTTGTTATCACCATGCACAGACAAGGATAAAAACTCCTTGCCGGTGAACTACGTACACAATCGACCATTTTGTTCGAGCTTCCTTTATGCCTGTGCTTAGACAATCAGTGTCAAAATGATGCTGAACTATTCACGTTATTTTATCACCTGCTACCACTGGTTAGAGCCAGAGAGTTCTTTGAAGACATAAGTGTACCCTTTCATCAACTTCTGTCTATCCTGTTATGAGGTTATTTGTGATAAGGGAGCCGTCATTATTTATGGCCTGGGGGGTCGGAGGAATCTGAGGGGGGTCACTCAAAAAATCGAAAGCTACAAGGGGGGTTGCTCAAAAGTGGAGAACAAGAAAGGGGGGCTACTCAATTTTGTTGACATGTATTGAAGCATTTAGTGGAGTTACGAATTAATACAACAATAATAGTAAAGATATGTATATTCATACCCGGTATTTGTGTACACACACACACACACACACACACACACACACACACACACACACACACACACACACACACACACACACACACATATATATATATATATATATATATATATATATATATATATATATATATAATATATATATCATAATACAGGTGGTTTCAAGTAGAAACTAAAATCTCATTACACTATGTGTTTCACGTTATTGTGATCTTCAGACGAGAATGATCAGCTATTCGACGTGGCAAGCCTTATGTTAGAGGCTAGTACTGAGTACATTTTTCAGTATTTCCTGATTAAAGATTGATATACTTGCCTGATCATTAATGAGAAACGTCTGCTTTCTATATTCTACATTGTATAGATTACCGATAGGGGAAAATGTGTAAAGCAAGCTTATTCTGATGCTATAAAGTTTAAAACCAGTTGAATGCCTTGACAACAAACCCATCTTTTATTGCAGGAAAATAATAATAAATAATAAATGTGAATAAATAAATGTGAATAAATGTATGTCTGTCGCTGTTTTTTCGGTTTCAAAAAATATAGTTGAAATCAGTGAACTGAAATATAAGTTTTGGAATACTGTCTCAGATTTATTTTCCTTTGAGTTTTTTATACGAAAAAATACTCCCCAAGTGCCACCAAATAACACCATTTTAATCTCTATTTTTCAAAAGCTCCAATGGCATCCCCCCGCGACCGCTTATGCGGTCTCTTGTGGTGCTTTCGCACCACATCTTCCCCCTCTTGAAAAAAAATCCTACAGAATAACTGCATGTCACCAGAGCACTGGATACAGACCTGTACATCAGCCCCTGCCACAGCAATTGGAACCTCCTTCCGACAAAGACCTATACCACAGGGTTTAATCAGGGTCTGTACAGGGCCTGTCGCAGCAGCAATCCATTTTACTGTATAGATATTTAACTTTCCCAATTTTTTTTGGGGGGGAGGGGGGGTCACTCAAATTTTCTGTAGCAGAGAGGGGGGTTACTCAAACACGTCATGGTTGGCAGGGGGGGGGGTTTACTCGAAATTTTGGAGTTTCGAAAGCAATTCCTCCGACCCCCCCCCAGGCCGTAAATAATGACGGCTCGATAATAGCTTAGGGGGCGCATAGTCCACTGACCGTGAGTTCAACCAAAACGACCACATGGCAAAACCACTGTAATACCAGTTCTGCACAAACTTTGTAACTCAGATGTGCAAATTAAAACGGTTTAGTAGTGTGTATGATACTTTACCGAAACTCTTAAACTAGTAATCATCTTTAGATATATATCTCCCTCGCATCCCTTTCCATCAACATTTATGTCTGATAAATTCACAATCGCATTAACTCTTCATGTCAACAAACTTTTCTGACCGTGCGACCCTTGAACTGGGACACGACTTTGTCCCGGGGCGTGCATTGATGGAAGCAATTTACTTTGCAGCTAGTGTTCAGTCCCAAGAACAGGTAACGAGTGTTGTGGATGAAATATGGATATATTGAATGACCCAGCGCGGGTGCAGGAGGTACAGAAACAGGAACGGATTCGAAAGCAACAGGAATCACGATTCAGTGCTAAATTCAACGAATGTGTTGGTATCTATCTCCTGCTTTTGGGATCAGCGATAGCCGTAGCAGCGTTATACGGTCAATGGCTGACGGGACAGACAAACGGTTGGTCGGTTTACGTTAGCGGTGCAGCCGGATGGCTGTGTATGTACACCTTGCTGCACAAGTATTTCCCTCGCTGGACATGGGGTGGCTACGGACCGCTCACCCCCATCAAGAAAGCGATGCTGGTCACGAGCTGCGACACGATGCTCGGGTACTACATGGTGAAACGACTTGACTGGATATGTACCATTTTTGCCGGCACGAAAAACCCAGGTAACTATTGAGTTGTGTTGACGTCTTTATAAAGGAGCGTCGGACTCTTCACTTTAATAAGCTTTTGGTATTTTTTCAAAATAGCGAGTTTCACCCCTGCGATACATGATATTCGTATGTATGTATGTATGTATGTATGTATGTATGTATGTATGTATGTATGTATGTATGTATGTATGTATGTATGTATGTATGTATGTACTTACATGTCTGTATATGTCTATGTCTATGTATCCAGACATATATATTGTATTATTTTAATTGAACTGTGAAGTTGATTTTACTGCCCTCCCTCCCATTCCCTGTCTGTCTGTCTGTCTGTCTGTCTGTCTGTCTCTCTCTCTCTCTCTCTCTCTCTCTCTCTCTCTCTCTCTCTCTCTCTCTCCTCTCTCTCTCCTCTCTCTCTCTCTCTCTCTCTCTCTCTCTCTCTCTCTCTCTCTCTCTCTCTCTCTCAGATGGGGAATTGCCAAAAAGGTTGTTGAAAGAATGCTCGAACCGCATTGTCATCTTGCCTCTTGATGTCACTTCCGATGAATCGGTTACCCAGGCGACAAAAATAATGGAGCAACACTTAATAAGGCGTAACCATGGTAAGCAATTAATATTAATGTCGGCTGTACATAAAGACAGAATATTGAATATGGTCCGTAACATTTTTAAAATATTAAGGTATGTTTCAAATTCACAAGAACATATGGGGTTTTAGGCCTACTAAAACAATTCCATCATTGCATCATTAAAAGATTATCAAAAAGCCGTAAGCCTGAGTTAAACTTTTAGTCATCAGTTAGCCCAAAAGCAACATTAACAGTCTAGCGGACATTACTAATGAAAATTATTCCGCCTTAGGTTCAAACATGGCCTCATGACCGCATGTGTCCTAATTGATGTCACGTTCCAAATAAAGTTACTTTTGCAGTCGGCAGTTTTGGAACACGGCCATGATTCTGTTCTCTTTAGAGAGGTTTAGTTATAAGTAATTTACTATACGCCTACTGTTCTGTTGTTTTGATTTGTTTGTTTCAGTAATCTGTTTCAATTCATTTATTGGATCTGGGCCGCAATACCTTACAGACCTTCTTCAACAGTACTGTCCCTCAAGACATTGCGTTCTTCCTTTGATACTCGTGTACTCAAAGTACCTCGTGCTGTCACGAAAAGCTTCGGCGAAAGATCATTTTCCTATACTGGTCCTACGACTTGGAATAGTTTACCTGCAAATCTCCGTCATACTCAATCTTTAGCATCATTTCGTTCTACTCTTAAAACACACCTTTTTAAATCTCACACCTGATGAGAGTTCTTTTGTAGCCATGCGCCTAGAGCTCTGCGAGATTAGGCGCACAATAAATATCCTTTATTATTATTATTGTTATTATTACTGTTTCGTTTGATATTCTTGTTCAGATTTGTGGGGAATTTTCAACAATGCCAGTGTCACTGTCCGAGGTGAAGTCGAGTGGACACCTGTTGACATCTTCAAACAATTGGCCGAAGTCAACATATACGGCATGGTGCGAATAACGAAAGCGTGTTTGCCGTTGATAAGGAAAAATCAAGGTATGATATTTGAAGGGACATTAGCTGTAACTTTTGATTAATTTTACACTACTTTGTTTCAATGTATCAACTACAGAATTTTACTATAATCCGATCATCATGACCAATGTCCGGTGTCCTGCTTGCCAACACGGCTTGTATATGTGAAATGGCTATTGTTACTGTTAATAAATGTATTCTATTCCGGACCTGAATACAAACTTTAAACAATAACAATGCAGATTATACTCCCATAGGGTATATTTATGAGCTAAATATTAGGAATTTCCCAATGGTTTAGGGATGCAAACTAGAAACTGCAGATGATACACAAAACAAACAAAATTTTAAAAATGACCAAAGTTACAGCTAATGGATCTTTAACTTGATTTAATTTGGATCTTTGTGAAGTAAACATTCGTCCGGGTGTAAATTACGTGCAAAAATGCAAATGTATTGCTCGGTAAACATAGAAAGACGCAAGTAGATTGATAGAGAAGGTAATTGTAAGTAAGCATGTATCGCACAAAGTGACAAAAAGGGAATCCGTGCTGACAAGAAATATATAATTCGCCTCCTAGCCTTAGACCATTCATGTAGGCACGTGGCTTTCACAGTCTTTTGTACCGTTTTACGGCAGAATCTTAAACAGGATATTACACTATCCCGTAATCTTTCATCACTCAGTCCCTATGAAAATAAGCGATGACGTCATGTCGTTTCATCCACAGGCCGTATCGTGAACATGCATGATAGGCACGGTCGTTTCACAGTACCCGGATGTGCAGCGTATGGCATGACCAAGTACGCAGCCGAGAGTTTCTCAGATGCTCTGCGTTACGAAATGCACCAGTGGGGAGTTAAGGTAATTCGTGCGTCATTGCTATTGAATTGACCGCATTGGGTATTTCATTCGAAGATAGTAATTATGAAATAATGAATCACTGAAGTAAACTCAATGTGAAAATAATGATCATTGTTTTTTGTATCGAAATTATTGAGTTTTAGGTCTGATGTAAACGATCTTAGCTATCATATATATATACACATATATATATATATATATATATATATATATATATATATATATATATGTATGTATATAACATGAATTACTTTATGTAATGGCTTACTTTGTACTTGAAGTAATTATTTTCGAAAGCGCCGTAATGATTTTTGTTGATGTTTCAAGTATCCATTGATATAAGAGAGAGAGAGAGAGAGAGAGAGAGAGAGAGAGAGAGAGAGAGAGAGAGAGAGAGAGAGAGAGAGAGAGAGAGTACACGTACAACGTATTCCGGATCATAACGGTTTGCATTCCATCAGGTATGTGCCCTTGAAATAAACAAGAACTTCAACGGTATCCATGATGTCATCAAAGGCGGTGATTTGTGGGATAGCCTTGATGAGAAGTCCATGCGACATTATGGAAGAACATACTACGACAATCGCACCTCATCCTGGGAAAGAGAGAGGGAGTCCGGCGACTCAGACCTGCGGGAGATAGTGACTGCTGCCTTTGATGGCCTGTTGTCTAGGGTTCCAAGACAGAGATACTACATTGGCGGAATTGGACCAATGATTAAAACTTACCTGTACAGTACAATGCCATCTGGGTTACTTGACAAACTTATCGGGAAGCAGTACTCGTCTGGGACAATACCACTTGCCTTAGATCGTTAGACAGCGAAACATTTTTTCTCGGACCCGCAATAACATAGCAATACAGTGACGAAGCGACCAAAAGTAAATTGCATGTCTTCAACTTTGATCATTTTTGTCGTGCAGACTTCAGTTCTTCACAAATGTTGCGGTAGACTCCTTAGTTTGGCGATTCAAGCGTTAAAAAAGAAAAGTTATGTAGGATTCTGAATATATCTTTAAGCTAGTTAACTTACAATAGACTCAGGACAGTATACACAGAGTTACAAGTAAGGTACAAACATACACATACATACATACACATATACGCACATACATACATACATACATACATACATACATACATACATACATACATACATACATACATACATACATACATACATACATACATACATACATACATACATACATACATACATACATACATACATACATACACACACACATACTCATGCATGTATATATAAATGTATATATATAACTAACAAACTAATTATATATATATATATATATATATATATATATATATATATATATATATATATATATATATATATATATATATAATTAGTTTGTTAGTTAGTAAGTCAACTCTAGACAAGATGATATTTTCCCTTTCCCAATTGCTGTCCAGTGATAAATAAACATGACCAATATTCACAACTCAAAGGAAAACTGCTATCCTTCTCTGCATAAAAAGCGCCGCAATCAAGGTCTTGGCCTTCATATCAATCCCGATCTCATTCCTTTGAAATTCTGCGACGTTCCCTCGCTTTGGGCCTTGAAGGATGAATCAACACTCTTGGTTACTGCTCCACCTTGGTTGAAGGTTAGCAACGACCCTCCCTTTGGCTGTTTGACTGGAGGACCCTCTCGCAAATAATCATAGTATTTACCTTCAGTTCAAGCGGGGTGTTTTTCCAAATATGTCTAATAGGTTTTTCAATGGAATGTAGATTGCTTCATTTGAGAATTTCGCACTATCTTTATCTCTCATAACAAAATCTTGCACGAGGTCCAAACTTTACATAATGTGTATCTTCAGAAGTGCACAGTGAAGTTGTGTAAACTGAACTTGATTTATTTTTCTTAAAGACCGTAAAATATGTCTCTGAATGTCTGTCTGGCTGCAGGCAGAGTAGCAGCGCATTTCTACAAGTCAGCACAACTTTTCATCATGGTAACATTCATGAAAAAAAACCAACAAAAAAGAATGACTTTGTCCCCTTAAGGTAGAACGCACCTCGGGGACAGACATTCGGACTCTCAAACTTTTACAGTTCTCTTCTGATATACTACATGTGGGGGTTCATTTTAAAGCTCTTGGTGAAAGAAAACTTTTCACCGGCTTATTTTTTTGAAATTCGAAAATTTTCATTTTTCGCCATAGAGTTAACACAGGGATGGCGGCCATTTTGAATTTCTAATATCAGTAAATCTTGGGTTATTTGTTTCTCTAGTACCAAAATTTGCACGGTGACCCCCTATTTTTATTCTTGATTTTGAAAGAGAATGATTGAAAGATTCCTTGAGGAAAGTTAGAGCAAAAGTTTAAGTCTTTACTTTCGAGGTGCATATTACCTTAACAGTATTAAGGGGAAACAATTTCTTTTGACGATTTTTGAAGTGACATTGTATACTGAAAAGATGTTATTGACAGTCTTGAAATAAATTGACTGATGATAACGGGTTTTCTAGTAATACCATGAAATGCTGATACGACACTATTCACATGATTTACTGAACGGAGTAATTGATCGTATTGGCATGAAATGCCTCGTCTTACAGTATATCTAACATGGAAGATGACACTATTATGATAAAATTAATGTTATTGTAGAGTTTCTCTTTCCCTGTCACGCCATAACTCTCTTTACCTCCGCCGATGGTTTTTGCTGAGCAATTGCTCCAACCTGTTTTATTATGAACAGAATCCGTCCGGGATCCGTTGTCCACTCCTCACCAGAAACCGTAACACTTGTGCAATTCAAGACGAACACCTCGGTAGTACTTAAGGTTGATGGCTTCATTTGCAAAACGGAACTTCATCTCGCTGACATCGTCTCTCTCATAAAATGAATTTCTTCTTATAAAACAACGAAAAGAGTTCCCGTTTTCCGAAAACCGAGGTCTTTTGCTTATTTTTTGCGAAAAAAACCTGAAAATCTTTGACCTTTCAAGGAAAACGAATCAGGTGAACAAGCTCATCAGTTTCATTTCCTTTGCTCATTTAATTTGCAGTTATAACGGAGACAAAATCTGTGCGAACCAGCAGAGACGGAAAGGTTATTTTCGAGTGTTAAATTTTCAGATCAGTGATTGGCGTAAAAGAGTTTCAGAGCGTGCCACGTGACATAACGAACACAGCTATAGAGGCACCACCGATAAATGACATGTATGCTTTCAAGCTTACAGAACTTTCCAAATACGTAGTATGAAAAAGAGGAGATGCATCAACCGATAGCCGTGAAGTTGACCAGAATGTACTGTACTGTACTGTACTGTGATGCGATGGATCTTTGTAAATGCGTATGAAAATTTGAGCGTCCAGTGCAAAGAAAAAGCATACTCCATGTAAAAAAGTGAAAAAAAAGGAATTTTTCGCTGTCTGATTTTCCCAAGTTTTCTATAATGAATACATTTATCTCTCCCCTGTAAATCATTCATTGAGTAGTACCAGAAGTGTTTGTTGAAAATGGGCGCAGCGGTGGGAGTGCCTACACCATGGACATTTTCTACCTCCATATCTCTACCATTACCATAAGAATACAGACAGGCACGAGTGTTTGAATTACAATTTTATTACAACGTAGGCCGGCTATAAGACAAATTCAGCCAAACACCTCACAATGCTAACGACAGGCGCTAGCCCTCCGGCGCCCATGAAGTAGTGTCATTGTCGCTGTTTAAGTCCTTCGATTGAGTCCAGCATGGAGGTAGGCAGTGCTGCTTGCAGCTTTAATCTTTAAGCTGAATTTTCACCTTTAAAATGAGTCTATACATTCGACATGTAGTATATATTTTGGTAGCTCGACATTTGAAGATTACGAAAATTGTGAGAATATTTCAACACCTGTGTGCGTGTGTTTGTTTTGCTCAAAAATGTGTTTTTGAGTTTTTTCACTCGAAAAAGTATGAGTGCTAGGGAGTAATGGCAATGGGTGAGCTGTTAAAGGTAATCAACAGCAGGCTAAAGTGTTAAAAAAACGTGTTTCGGACTTTTGATGCTCTGCTTTGTTTTTGCACAATTAGCCCTGAAAGCGATGTGTTAGATTCTGAAGAACTTGTCGGTTTTTGTGCACGCTTGTCACGATATATTTTGTTTTCGCAACATTATCGGTATTTTGGGACAATACATACATACATATTGCCAAAAACAGAATGGAGAAAAACGCAAAAATGTTGGAGTCGCACAATTTGACAAAGTCAATTAAAAATCCTGTTCGCTTACTTTCCGGCGGAAATTCTCAGCCCATGATAAAGTTAAAGATTTTTTGCACAATTGTATGAATTTGTGGAATGAATGAAATAACACGTGGCGTGAAAATTGGAAGAAAATGAAGATTGAAAAGTCCAGTTGGCAGCGTAAGCGTTGGGCTAAAAGCCTTTATTTACACAACTGCAATTCGGAGTTAATTCAGAGGATAATCTTCTAGCGTACAAGTTTAAAATCTTATTAACAAGCACAGTCCCTCTGGCCGGCGCATATATATTTCGTAAAAATGATACGATTTTGCATGCAAAGTCTGATAACATCGTGTTTTTCTGTTTCTTGGTTGCGCAATCGTCACCACATTTTCAGGTTATGGAGATCAACAAGTGACAATAATCAAAATTGTCAGATAATGACACAGCCGTGATGTTTATTTAGACGCCGTATTGCGTACGCTAGTTTGTAAGTTGCCTGCAAGATGCACGAACATCATCCGAAACTATAAAACAATTCTTCCTGGGCGAGGGGACCAAGTCAGTTGTACCCGGCGTTCCGGCATATCGCGTTTTCCAAGGAAGGGGGACTTGAACGTGCCACTGTCGCAACCTTCGAGTTTCCAGCTGTCAACTGCCGTCGAAACATCGACATTCAATAAGAGCTAAAACATCAACGTGAACTAAGGGTTCCGAATTGAAAGCGTCAAAGGATCACATTGTCTCAGACATAACCGACCCGTCTTCGTCTCGCCATGGCTAATTTCTAACACCAAATAGCCGACACATAACACATGATTACAGTTATACTATACAACTAATTTCTAACACCAAATAGCCGACACATAACACATGATTACAGTTATACTATACAAAAATAGTCAGTTAACGAATACACAATCAGACCATGCCACAAACAATTAAACCACACAACTCCAAACATATTCAATAGCCGATGTTTAAAAAATGATGCAATGTCCCTTACCGTTTTGAAGGATATGTTATTGTTTAATATCTATTTAAATAATGCCTATACTAATACAATTTTAATACAGACAGACACTAGTATTGGCGAGGTCAAGGTCAACAACATTATTATAACGTTGAATGGCCATAAGCCTAATTCCGCATTCTAAAGACAATATATGACGTCAAAACAGATTCAATAATCCAAATCATACGAGGCAATAAATTACCATGTCCTTTAGTATAAAATATCAAAAATAAACTATTTACCAGGTTATAAAGGGCCATCTTGAACCACAAATACAATCATAAGTGGTGGTAACAGGTGTTCAGAATTTGTAGGTGTACCCTGCTAGCATGCTACACCCGTTAAAAAAACATCTTGGGTAACTGAGACTCAAAAATTATTATTCAGTTTTTCTGCTCCTTTGCACATTTTTGGTCATGAGTGCTTCATTTGAACAAATTCCCATATACTGTTCAGCGAACATCTACAGACCAAATACCAATATGAATGGTTCTCAAGTTTTTGCGATCAGACTATTCCAGGAAAAAAATATTTAGTATTTTTCCACCAAAAACAGCAACAATTTTCCATAAAATACAACATATTGCATGTTTCTTCTTGATTTGAACAAATTTATGCGGATATCGATCATTCCTAAGGATCTCATTCCGAATTTAAAAGCAACCTGACTAGTGGTGTCAGACATAGAAAATGATCGACAAAAAAGGAATATTATTGAAAAATTCAAACACAAAAACCTCACCACCATATCATAAATAAATATGACTGATATTACCTCTTGGAACATGCATAGTAACTTCCAGACCAATTCGACAAGCGGTTTCAGAGTAAAAGATTTTCCGACCAAAAATGGGGAAACTTGCCCGAAAATACAAATATGAAAATTTCACAAAAATGTAAACAAATCTGACAGAAGTCAATCGTAGAACCACGAAAGTCACCTAAAAACCTGCATACCAAGTTTCAACCAAGTCTGGCTAAAAATTTGCAGCATTTTCGTTTCTTTCCTTCATTTGCATATGTATTTAAACTGACATGCTCATTTGAAAAAGTCTCATCTCCACTCGTGGGGACATACGTATGTACATGTATGTATGTATGTATGTATGTATGTATGTATGATGTATGTATGTATGTATGTATGTATGTATGTATGTATGTATGTATGTATGTATATATGTATGTATGTATGTATGTATGTATGTATGTATGTATGTATGTATGTATGTATGTATGTGTGTGTGTGTGTGTGTGTGTGTGTGTGTGTGTGTGTGTATGTATGTATGTATGTATGTATGTATGTATGTATGTATGTATGTATGTATGTATGTGTGTGTGTGTGCCTGCCTGCCTGCCTGCCTACCTACCTACCTACCTACCTACCTACCTACCTACCTACCTACACACACACACACACATACATACATACATACATACATACATACATACATACATACATACATACATACATACATACATACATACATACATACATACATACATACATACATTAAATACATACATACATACATACATACATACATACATACATACATACATACATACATACATACATACATACATACATACATACATACATACATACATACATACATACATACATACATACATACATACATACATGCATACATGCATGCATGCATGCATGCATGCATACATACATGCATGCATACATACATACAGACAGACAGACAGACAGACAGACAGAAAGACAGACAGTCAGTCAGTCAGTCGGCAGGACAGACATTCATACATACAAACGCCGCCGACTCACCATATTATCTCCAATTTGTACATATACAGAGCTTAAAACTATCAGTTTGCGTATTATTATATTGCGAACCTTTATTCAAAAATTATGCTCGTGAGTTTAATCGTCACTTTTACTGTAATCAGGAAAAGAGATAACAATAAAAAAAATCGTCAGAAGTTTGCAGTCCAGAGTGAACAAAATTCACGGTCTACCGACAAATAGGGAACACGCAGTGTAATGAAAATTACTACACAAGGTAGCGTAATGAAATGCCGATATTTCGATAAAAATCGATTGGGGAACAATAAAATCTCACACCCCAAGGACCTGGGATCAGATTTCTCACACGAGTTGGGGATATTTTGTGTCACACGAGCCGCAAGGATCACACACCTGCTTCATCAAAGGCTTATCGAAAATATGTTGACGTGTCGAGTAGCTGAAGAGTTAATGGCTCATTCGGGTTATACCACACCACTGTACCACAAGTAAAGTACGCTCAGAGAGGACGCTGCGGCTGGTGTGACGTCATCAACACTTACCGCCAGTGCAACGTACATCATAATTCATATATGTACCAGCTTATCCCCTCTTTCGAAAGTTTCAGCAACAGAGATTCCTGATCGTTTATTGGAGTGATCGTGGGTACACGAAAGCTCTTGTGATCGTATAATCTTTTACTGACGGAAAAGCTGGCGAAGAAACCGCTTAAGTCTGTTAAGTCGCCATGGCCATATCTTCGAGAGTCGTCTATTCGTCGGCAATACTTTTCATTGCCTTCGCAGTTTGTTTTGTGTACGCGTACATCTCTACCTCACAAGGTGCGACTCCCTTTAAACGTGTAAGCCTGCATAACGAAAAGGCAGCGTTACCCGGGGAAAGTGTTCGAGTCAACCCTCCATATGGAATACACGGTGAAGGTGCCGTGACTGAGTTACCCAACAGGGACGACCAGCAGGTGTTCAGTTCGAATGCGACAATATTGACAGATCAAGATAACAATTCAGGTAACGATTCAGGCGTGACGGAGAGAGAGACCATAGTCGGTGCAAACACCAACAAAACGTGTTACCTCACACCAAAAAGGCAACAAAAGACACTCCTTGTGCCACGTTCATCGGATGAACTTGAGGAAATCGGCTGCAAAAAGCGACTACCTGGCGTCCTGACTGTTGGCGTTAAGAAATGTGGTACGAGTGCTCTGAGATTTTTCACGAAACATCATCCGCAGTTGATGTTCAGTGAAAGGGAAGAAATGCACTATTTCGACCTGAATTATGACAAAAATATCGAATGGTACCTGAGGAAGATGCCATACACAACACGAGATCAGATCTCGACAGAGAAGTCGCCAAGGTATTTCGTGTCAGCGGACGTACCGAGGCGGATATTTGAAGATATTTCGCCCAATGTCAAGGTTATCATGGTTGTGTGTAACCCTGTAAACCGAGCGATATCGGATTTCGTGCATGTTTCGAAAGTACTAAAAGCATCAAGCATGGATCATATAGCTATAGCTACTTTGTCGCACATGTACGACTTAAAGCGGACTTTTGAGGACAGCGTAATCAAACCCGATAGTACCGTGAATGTCAACACGGCTCTTATTGACGTCGGTATGTATGTCAAACACATTCGCCGATGGCTTGAGTATTTCCCGCTTAGACAAATTCTTGTCACGGTCATAGATGGAGAAGACCTCAAAAGACAGCCGTACATGGTGGTAAAGAAAATCGAGGATTTTCTGAATCTTTCACCATATTTCACGGAAGATCACTTTTTCTTCGATACTGAGAAGGGATTCTTTTGTTTACGGCTACCAGTAAAACAATGCCTACCGAAATCCAAAGGGCGGCACCATCCAACGGTCAACGAAACGGTACTATTAAAATTGCGTGAATTCTTTAAACCTTATGACCAAGAATTAGAATTTCTCTTAAACAGAACATTCCGTTGGTGTAATGAAGCGCCCTTCACTGAAAGATCGGTATAATCCAATAAAAACCTGTTGAAACTCAAAAAGAAAAGTTTCTGTTTATTACGTCAGTAATGTTGATACAATGTTTCGTTCTAAAAGTATGACTACATCAGGTGACACCTTTTCACCAGATCAGTAGACGTGGCTGGGTAAATTAATTTATCCGCTATTACCAAGCCACGCTACGAACAAAACGGAGAGCTATCAGTAGAACTCAAGTTTACTAGTGTGTGTACACACACACACACACACACACACACACACACACACACACACACACACACACACACACACACACACACATATATATATATATATATGTATATATATATATATATATATATTTTATTTATGTATATATATATATATATATATAATATATATATATATAAAATATATTATCGCGAATGGAATGTAATTAGCCACTTCGAAAATTTTCTCTTTATTGCGTCGGTAATGTTGACACGATGTCTCGTTCTAAAAGTATGACTACATCAGGTGACACCTTTTCACCTGATGAAGTCCTATTTTTAGGACAAAACGTTGTGTCAACATTATCACCCCAGAAACAGAACATTTGCAAACCAGATCAGTAGACGTGGCTGGGTCACAATTCATTTATCCGCTATTACCAACTCAAGTTTACTATAGTGTGTGTATACACACATACACACACTCACACACACACAAACATATATATATATATATATATATATATATATATATATATATATATATATATATATATATATATATATAAATATTAGTGGTAGTAGTAAGGAAAATTCGGTGTTTAGGATAAATACCGATAAAACGTAGTTGAACAGCTGTGGTGTTGACTAAACCAATTGATCCGCTGATACGGACAGCCGATTAGACAGTTGTCAATTATGTTAGCAGAGCAATTGAAGTTGTGAGTACACAGGTTGAAGTAGAGATGTTGATGACACAGAAAGTAGTCAAACGGTGTGTGGAGTCGATTCCTTATTTGTCATATCACAGTCAAAAATTAAAAAATAAAATAAATTGTTTTAAGATGCCCAACTCTCCCCTCCTTGATATGATGATGTGTGATAGTGATTAAAGTGTAATGCTACAGCGAGGAAAGTTTGTTATTAAACCAGGGCGTAAATGAGGTCTTCACAATATACCTTTTTGACAGCGTCTGCAAGATATTAGAAAATGTATGTCATTTGTACAAGTAATCTTGTTTCTGATAGAATAAATAGCGTTGGCAGTTGTACTGTGAAAGTTTTGCGTGTTTCTGCTATGATTACAAACGTTACACACCCCTCAAGCGATTTAAACTTAATAAACCCAACTTCTTTCATTGAACTTTTAAGGTGCTGTGAACTAACAGATCCCTCAACTTTGTGTGATGGCCTCGGTACATTGTTTTGACGTTTGGAGAATATGGCAGTCCATTGCAACCTTACTTTACAACAATTATCAAATCAAACTTCCATAGGCCCCAACTGTCTGAGCAGGTGATAACAAGCAGAAAAGAGCACTTTTAAAATATTGTTCATATAAGTTGACCGAGAGAAATAAGTGTCATGTCATGTCCACGATAGAACTTTTATAAAACTTTGAATACTTGGGGAAAATAGCTCCAATCTTTGAAAATATAGTAGAGGGTCAATATTTTTCTTGCAAACACTTTTGATGGTTCCCCTTTTTTTTGCGCAGCGTCATTTTGAAAAACACTGGAACCCCCCCCCTGGAATTTCTGTCCAGTCCCTTAGGTGGGACAGTCTTCAATTATTCCAGAAGTCAGAAGTCATGGTACATGGCACTTCCAAATGTGAACTCCACCCAAGGGTCTTATGGTGCAAAAGGTTAATCAATCAAATCAGATGAAAATTTAAGGGGTCACATTTTACGATTGATTAATGGGGGGGGGGTCAAACTTTAGAAAGTCAATTTGGAGCGGGATCATCTACCAATGGATATGGCATTGTCCGCTCACCCACGCTCAAACCAGGCTGTGCGTATTTACATAACTTTTGTGAATACTGAGTATCCTTGCATAAACGATGAATCACTAAGCTATACATTGTCAGATTTTGTGTTGCTGTTTACTACTGTGTTGATGTGAATGGACAATGGGGTGGGGGTGGGGGGCATACCCGTCCGAAGATGGTCCCTTCCATATCACATGATGCAAGCTCCAAGCCTGGAGCTTTTCCTTCATGATGCAAATTACATGGGCAACTTCCTGTACTATTTTTATCAGTTTTTGTAAAAAATCGCGCGAGTTATAAATGGCGAAAATAGCTTTTCCGGGGTAAATGACAACAAATTTAGCACAAATGTAAAAATCATCCTTGATGAACTTCCCCTCTAAAAGGGAGTCATCAATTTTTTGGTGCAATGGGTAGGGGGATATACTTATTTTGACTGATGCGCAGGAAGAATTTGCCGGCCCACACCTGGTCGTAATAACTGAACGCTCCCTTAGTGTGCAACTTCGAGAGAACAAAACATAGGGCCAAAGTCTCTGAAGCTACTATAGACATGGATACAAAATTAAGTATTTCCTGACTCTATGAAATTATCTCACTAAGGTCATCCTAGGGACATGTAAACCAAATATTAAAGCTGTCTGACCAGCGGTTTTGAAAAAACAAGCGACTCAACAGTTGACAGAGCTCTGCTGTGTTATGTAGAGAATAACCTTTTGTGACACATGTATTGATGAAGAAGGTAGATATCTTTGATAGCTCATTTCAGGATGACCTGACCAAAAATGGAAAAAAATTCCGTAAAAATACAGATTTGCATATTTCAACAGACTACCGGTATATTAGTCTATAATAGCAAATAAACGAGAGTTAATTACATTCTAATTAAAGTAAACAAGACTTGCTTAAATCAAGATTTACGTCATAAAAAACAGCATATCTGTCAGGTTATAAAGAATCTTGAGCTGGTTATCTTTTAATATCAGTATTTTCATTCTATTAACCAAGCACATTTTAACTTTCAAATTAACATTGTAAGTAAGTTCTGTTGAATAAGTTGAGACTACGTACTCAGAGAAAGCACACTGAAGAGACAAATGTTTGAAACTTAAGAAGTTCAAGGTCATCAAAAGCATCATAAGGAATCATGTTACACTTTCATTGCACTGTTTACACAGATTGCATAATTGCTATAAATAGCACATGAGGAATCTTACAGCCCAGCTTTACCATAAAAACCCTATCACTTTGACCACTCTTTTAATTGACCACTCTATTTTTTCCCCCAAAAAGTAATCTTATTTTATCCTTACCAAGTCAACCATAAATGGAAATTAGAACTTTCTCTATCTCTATTTATTTGACCACCCTATCATGACAAACTATTATGAACAATTTCTTTTAGATAACATAAATGGTGGTTCAGAATATATCAAAGTTGGGATTCAGGAAAGTTGCCTTTACATGTTTTAATCCTCAATTCACTATGAACTGTCAAAAAAAGTTGAACTTTCTGATAATTCCACACTAAAATTATTTTGGCTTTGACGATTTCCTAATTAATTCAATTATTTAAAAACATATTAATTATTTTTTTCTGGGTGAATTGATAGGGTTTATACAGTACAAGAATTACATACAATGTAAGTCAAACTTTAACCAAAAATGACAAAAAAAATTCTTAAAAATACACATTTGCATATTTCATCACAATTTGAACAAATCTAAGTTGGGTTATCCTTAGGGACCTGTATACCAAATAACAAAGCTGTCTGACCAGCGGTTATGAAGAAGAAGATTTTTTACCAAAAACACCTTTTTTGGCATTAATTTGCCTATTTTCAACAATATCAAAAAATCAAAATCATATTTTTCATCTACACAAGAAATATCAAATCAGTAAGTACTGCTGTTCTCAAGATATTTGAGTGGACGGACGCCTCACAAACGGACATACATACATACATATATACATACATACATACACACACACACACACACACACACACACACACACACACACACACACACCACACACACACACACACACACACACACACACACACACACACACACACACACACACACACACACACACACACACACACACACATACATACATACATACATACATACATACATACATACATACATACATACATACATACATACATACATACATACATACATACATACATACATACATACATACATACATACATACATACATACATACATACATACTGACGACGGACGCCGGACGGATACCCATCCCAATAGCTTCTATAGACTATAGTCTATAATGGCTAAAAAACTGATCTTCTCTTGTCACGTGATAGGTTTAGGCGAATCACGGCGGAGGATGACCATGTTGTGAGGAATGATCACAAATATACGCCCTCATAGAACAAATCATAAGTTTGTAAATATTCACTAATTTAGGGCCACAGGAAAGTACTTTACGAAATTGTAGAACATTCCCTCATACTCTGATTACTATGAGCCAATAAACTTCGTACGAAAGTTTTTTTTATATACCCGAAAGACTGACCTAAGTTGAACTTCACGTCAAATTTCTGAACATGGTCAGTTCCGAATGATTGTACCCAATCGGAATCGTTAAGTTGCCATTTCTAGTGTGCACGTGTAAACGGCACTTAGAAATCAAAATCAGTCTATACAATGTTTGGGAGGAAATATTTTTATTTTATATGTCTAACTGTAAATAGATCACAAGCGACGAATATAAATGCTACAAATTACAATTATTGCTATTTTTTGTACTACACCTTTCCACTTCATGTTTACGTTATA
Organism: Ptychodera flava; assembly: GCF_041260155.1. Taxonomy (NCBI): domain Eukaryota; kingdom Metazoa; phylum Hemichordata; class Enteropneusta; family Ptychoderidae; genus Ptychodera; species Ptychodera flava. Next base: position 10,994,446 of record NC_091937.1, read on the forward strand.
CGTTGATTTTTTCAGTGTAAAGACATTCGTACAAAAACTATTAAATTGAAAGAACGATCTATTAGACCGTGATCTTTAAACTTCATTCAAACAAAGACGGGTGCCTACAAAGTACAAGCAGACGCCTGGGTGCAGATAATTCGGTTCATGCAATATGAAAATGAATAAAATATTCAAATATTGTAAAATGAGTACTACAGCCAGTGTAATTTTTTTTCCCTTGTTGCATTCTCTTTTTGTTTCTGTCTGATAATGCATATCTTCACTTTTAACGGTAGAAACGCAAAGATTTATGATTGCTCGCCAGTCAGAGTAGGTACTGCTAAAAATTGTAACGTCAAAGGGATGCTCTCTGAGAAACTGTTCGGTTAGCAACACGCTACGCGTCATGGGCAGAGTTTTCAATTTCTTACACTTGACCTTCGTTCTTAATGGTTTGTACACTACTGTGATTATCTCTTTCTATTGAATGTACACCTTTACTGTTCACATAGTACGCTAAATGAAAATAGAACCTGACATTTTCACACAAAAACATATCTACCAGACCATGACGTGTGTTAATCCGCAAACTTTATCAAACCTGTGGGTACATAAAATTTCGTTCTATAAAACTGTTCGTCAGGTTTCCTAGTGATACACCGTCCCGATGCAATATGAAAATAAATTATATATTGCACTGCAATTATTCTGGTATTTAGCGCGGAAGCCTCTTCCTCGCGAATTGTACTCCCCCTTCTTGTGTGTTGTTTTTTTCTTCCTATTCGCCTGCGAATGGATTCCATTTCATCGGTAAAAAAACACAGGATTTAGGTAAAAGCCCGCCGATTAGTTTTTGGCACTGCTGTGAATTTTCGTCTCCAAGAATTACGAAACATCTTGTCATTGCAATATTTATACAGTTGTTCGATTTCGATTCCATTTCATCGGTTAAAAAACACAGAGAAGTATGAAAGCCCGCCAATCAGATTTTGGTACTGCAATTGTCGCCTTTGTCCGTAAAACAATTCGGTTAGCAGTACGCCATTCGTCCTGAGCAGGTCTTGCAATTCCTCAAACGTTTACAATCAAAACAGTGTATATTACTCTAACAGAAATTTCTTGTCTTTGTACCTTATACAGCTCCCGAGGCCAGTTTGTGTAGTAAACGTTAATTCTTTCGAAGTGAACACTTTCATCGAGAAAAAGAACAGAGGGTCTTGAAAGCCCGCCAATCAGATTTTGGTACCGCAATTAATTGTCATCTCGAAGACGTGCGCCTTCGTCCGTTAAACAATTCGGTCAGCAGTACGCCATTCGTCACAAGCAGGTCTTTCAACTTCTCACACTTTAAAAATTGAACATATTTCTATTACTAAAATTTCTTGCCTTTGTACTCTTTATACAGCTCCTGAGGCCAGCTTGTGTAGTAAGCAATAATTCTTGCCGAGATAATATTTTCATACAAAAACTATGTACGACCGTGAAATGCTCTGATCTCCTAACTTCATTCACAACAAAGATGTCTACTCAAATCCTTTTACCATAGCTACTGCCATTCATGTGTCCACGTTACATTTCGTGCAAGTATGAACTAAAATTAAACAAGTTTTAAGGTATTTATCGCGGAATTTTGCTCCTCGCGATACAGCTTTGACATTCCTCTGTTCGTTCCATCTATTCTTCCTATCTGTCTGCGAAGACGATGACAAAAGTACAGAGACTCTGAGCCCGCCAATCAGTGTCGGTACTGCCACCAATTGTCGTGCCAAAGAGGTGCGTCCTCAGTGAAACAATTCGTTTAGCTGTATGCTGCTCTTCACAAGCAAGGCTTTCAATTTCTCACACTTTTGTTAATTTTCAAAGTACAGAGAGATTTGAAAGCCCGCCAATCAGTGTCAGCACTGCTATGAATTGTTATACCAAAGAACCCTATCCCCTGAGTTGTGTCAAACAATTCGGTTAACAATACGTTACACATCATAGGCGGTTTTTTTTTCAATCTCTCGATTTGTCAGTCATCGCGCTTCACTCCATGAAGACCAACTTCACAGCAGCCTGCCCTCTATGTGTGTGATGAGGTCATTTCGGTTAAATTCAGGGTCGTCTAGCAGTTCTATGAGGTGGCTGATGTTGGCGCCGGGGCCGCTGTTGCCCCAGTCTCTCAAGAGGGCGTCGCAAGGGTTGCTTTCCATCGCCAACAGGTGAACTTCATCCGCTGTCTTGCCAATGACAGCTGAAAGAATAAATGAATGATTGTTATCAGGAACTTTTGCATTTTTAGGTTGTCATACCACTACTTTTTGCTTACTTGGGTGAAAGTTTGCCGTTAACTCAGTACTGTTAATTATCGGGAGAAAAAACTGAAAAATAAATTATCAAAACTAAACAAACCAATAAATACCACTAGAACCCACGGAGCAATATACACCTACGCCTTACTTTTCCTAAGGATGGGACAAAAGTTTACTTATTTCTGTAGCTTCTGTGACATTTTCGTTTGTTGTTTTGTATTCCTTCTTTTGCTCATTTTATCTGCTAAACGATCGGTTTGTTGGCAATGGCGTGAAGTTGAAGATATTGGTTACTTTTTCCTGCGAAAATTAGTATTATTTTGTCTCGTTTCATCCAAAGCTCCATTCAAAACCTCTAATGGTTGTTCTTATTTGAAATGTGAATTAACCCAAGATGTTATGCAATCTTCTTTGTAGAATCATCTTTGTGGCAATATAGTTTCTCCGTACACCTGGCAGTCAGTAAATTATTTCAACGCCACCTACCGGCAAGCCCCGTCCAATCGGAACCTAGCGTCTGCCTGATGTTGAGGGCGTTGCAGATGTAGCGGTACAAATCGTGCGGTAGGTTCTTTACGTGGGTATCTCTCCTGACAAAGCGTTGGGGAGTCCTGTGACGCCCGTTCTCCGGTGGTTTCTCTTGATAAGCCTGACATAGCAAGATGGAGAGTAGTGATAAAAATTAGCACAATACAAATATTCTCTACTATACTTTAAGGTTCCAAGACAAGAAATTGTCCTTTTTTAAGCTAACAATTCTCTAGTAATTAATAAGCTAAGAACCCCGTAAATTATATATGTTCGGAAAGCCTTTTATGTCAGAAAAACTTCAAGAGCGGCCAATTTCATCCTAGTTCATTTCTTAAAAATTGTGCTTCAAAAAAACCAAGCAAGATATAAAAAATCTGACACACACTTTTGAAGAGCGTTGTGACAGCTTGCATTCCAGAAAGTTTGAGTCAGATATTTTGAAGAATTGAGACAAAACATGGGGAACACCGATTTTTGAAAGGTTATTCAAATTGCCTGTCACGTGATAGTTATGTAAACAATTGTGACACTGTTGTTACCAAAATGTTCCCTGTATCTAGGCTTTCGAAAAATGTATAATTTACGGGGATTCTGAGCTTATTAACCCCCAGATAATTGTTAGATTGAATTATCTTGGAACCTTAAACCCGCAAATAAATCTACGTCTTTGTACGGGCATTTTGCTGTTTGGCATTTGTGTGATATACAAAGAAACTTGGTTTTCACATTGTCATTTTTATCATAATGAACAATCGCTCCTTCTAAATTTAGTCTTGTGTAATAAAAGAAAATATGTTCGTTTTAGATTTCAAACAATGGTTTATTTGGCCACACTGGTTCCACACTTTCAACATTGCCGTCTGTACTTTCATTTTCTATGTGGAAAATTGTACAAGTACGCTTTATATAATAGACTGAACGCGTAGCCATTACACAAAATACACATTTCAAACCGTTGAGTGCCTGAAAAACATGCATGGTGAAATGTATCTCGTGTAATATATGCGAACTTGGGCCGACTGTTCTCAGAAAAAGGACTGTGTTTTCGTTATCCTGACATCAGGAGTTACACTGTTTTTACATCGCTGACATAAAACACTTCTGTATTTTCAAAATGTAACTCGTTGCTGTGACGTTTCCCTTCTATTCCCTTTTAGTCAAGGCCAGCAAAAAGCTACAACCACTCCAGGAATTCGACTAATTGCAAGAACTAAATAAATTTCAAAACTCGTCACAGGAAATATTTCGTATTTTCGTCTTACTTATGAACCAATCATGGGAGTGATTTCTGATTCGATTGGCGGTTCGGATTGAAATAAATGACGCCCATCGGTCACGTGATATCGCGACTGAAATATTCAATTACCTTTCCATCTCGGACCTGTACTCGCCTGCCGTTGCACCAAAAGGTCATCGAACTTAGCATATTTTCATCAGCTTTCGTACTGGCATCGAACATCTTAAGAATATGGATGGATTTCTGCAGAATGGAACATGATCACTGTAACTTCTACTTCCTAATCAATCACATTTGTACAGTTAATTGATTACTTAAGTGATTAATTAATTAATTCGATTGCTCATAATGTTTCATACACTTTCATGCATATTGTTTCACCGTCACATGAATTTGTATTGGGCATTTCATATTGTGATACGCATAACATTTTACTTATGTCCCCTGACAGTACCGTACTCAGGACATGTACTATATGCACCCAACCACTTGGTCAGTTTGTCACTAAACAGCAGTGTCCGTGGTTAAGATGCTCAGTGGATTGGTTAAGATTTCCGTGTAAATTAGCTACAGCAGTGTCCGTGGTTAAGATGCTCAGTGGATTGGTTAAGATTTCCGTGTAAATTAGCTTAGTAAGTCAGTCAGTCAGTCAGTCAATCAGCCATTCATGCGATCGTGCAAGTCAACTTTTAAAGCCACAAAATCGTCTCGAGACAAGAGATCAATACACATACCGTTCCTCGAGACGTCTTGGGAATATCGTGAGGTGAGGGGCATGGGCAAATCGGTCCCATGGTGTAGTTACACTTCTCAAAGTCCCGCTTAATGATCTTCTGCAGCCTCTCCTGCAGGCGAAGGACCACCTCCACTGGTTTGGAACGAGGCGCTGAACGCACCACCACCTCAATGGCGTTTTGCTCGCTCCTGAGTCGAAGTTTGTAAATGATGTCGTCACTGAACTGGAAACTCCCGAAGTCGTTGAACATACTGGCGTTCAAATCGCCGTGTTCGGTTCTGACGTCGTGGTCCCGTCGCAGGCACTGGCATATGAGCCGGAGAAAGACAGCCTGTGGATGAAACAAACCGAAGTCGACGTAGAGAACGATGTCCTCCGGTCTGGACTCCCAATCGCATAGGTGCATATCGGGATTGTGCGCTGGTAAGAGTTTCGGCACTGCGTACAGAGTTTCCGAGTCTGTTTTTACCTCATCGGGACTCCCGTCCTCCGTCAATTTTTCGCTAGTTTGTCCGATGCAGGATTCGGGTGAAGCGATTTTACACAGTAAGTCATTGGACTGCAGCATCCACAGCACCGAATCCACGACTCGATCGGTAGCACCGCATTCAACAGTTCTGCTCGGCGACTGTACGGCACGCTCGATGACGTGGCGGAGGAGTCCCTCTCGGCATATACCGGTCTCCTCCAGTTCGTGCCACTGGTCTTTGTAACCGTACTCTTGTTTCGCCACCGGAGGAATGTTGACGATCGCCGCCATGACATCGATCAGAAACTTTGGTTCAAAGATGATCACCTGTTTAAGCTCGTCATCATTGCACTGGTAAATTATCTCCCCGATCTTTTGGTAAAAGTTCAACATTTCTTGAAATTCGGTCTCAGAATTCATTTTGTAAAGAGGATCCTGGAGGACGATTTGCAGAAAGTGACTATAATCTCCAACAAACACGCCCTTTTCTCGTTGGGCTCTGATTTCGTTAAGGAAGGCCCAGTATTTTATGGGCCATTCTCTCTTCATGTAGTCCGCATTTTTCGCCCGGTGCCACACTTCCCGACGAAGTTTATTGAGATCTTCGTCGGCGCTTGTCCTGTCGACGGAATTTTCGATTTGGAACAGCGGCGAGTTGTCGTTGTCGTTCCAGACAACGATGTTGCGGTACTTGCGTGGGAGACGTTTTGTTAAAGAGTTAGCGATGTTTGCCCGCTCGCCCGGGCTCACCGAGTCCCTGTGCGTCCCGACGATGAAAATTGAGGCGTTCGGGTGTTCGGTATGGGTGTCGATGGAATTCAGCCAATAAAGAATAGTTTGGAAAGCAGCATCAATGTCCGCCTTGGCCTCTAGCAAATTAAAAACAACGATATATATAGACTGGCTGTACATAAAAATGTGGTGAGCAAAATGGTACAGAGGATGTCCCGCGAAGTCCCGGATGGTGAGCTTTGTTCGTTTTCTGGGCATCACCAGAGCTTTTATCACGTGACTGGATTTGACGGAGCCAGAACTCGAGGTCTCTGTCCCCTTTTCGGCCGTTTTTCTCTCGCCGCGGGAGCCGTAAGAAATGTGTAGCAGTTCCACCATGACCACGAAGAGTGTAGCAAAGACGTACTGGAGAGAGTAACCGCTTGGCCATTGCCATCCACAGATTAACGCCAGCAAGATACCCGATGGAATTCCTGCGACGTAGGTGAAAAATCTCCAACCCTGTTTGCCGAACTTTGCTTTGATCTCACCAAACAAACTGACATACAACTGCCTACCAAGGAAGAGTCCGTTGCCATGGGTGATGCCGACGCCCAGTCCTAGAATAAAACTGTACAGCCAGACTCTGCTTGACGAATTCATCTCGTGCGCGACTGAAATTATAGGGACGATAATGTACGAATGGAATCCGGTCTCTTTGTGACTTCCAAGGCCCACTAGCGTACCAATCATAAATAGAAACACATGATAAATACCTTCGTTGCCAAAGAACGTGAATTCGGTTTCGCTGAGCGACGGTGGAACCATTACGCAGAGAGAGATAGCCATCCCTGTGCCGAGTGAGGCGCCGAAGGACAGTCCTATAAAACTGTCAACTGAAGCCCCGATGAGAAAACTGGCCACAAGGGCTGTGAGGGCGCCGTAGTTGTCTGAGAGGAGGAACAAGGATTCGTGGAGACGAAACCGGATGATGGCATCGGATAGGACGGCAAGAGCATAGATGCCTATCGCAATTCCGAAGCCGTCGCGGACACCGAATCCGACGGCTGATATTCCGAAAGTGCCGATTAAGAGAAAGGCAAACCACGGTAAAAGGTCCGGCAAACCACACCTCATCCCGACGTAATAAAGTAACATCTTTGTTGAAGTGATGAGAAATATTTTTATCATAGTCTTAGCATAATGGAACGCCTTCTTGTGTGTCTTAGAGAGTCCCTTTGGTTTCAGAATCCGGAGTGTGTGTTCGCCGACCGCTTCCTCAAACTCGTTGCTGCTGCTGTTGTCGATGACTTGCCAAGCATCGTTCACGTGGCTGGCATCAACGAAGTCGTGGTCGATACCAACTGTGCTGACCTCGTTAGGGTCAAAGGCCTGTCGACTCAAGGCTTTGCGCAGACTAGTCTTTCCCTGTCGTTCTTTCCCAACGATGTTGATAATACTTCTATGGCACTGCTCCTTTCCGGTTTCTATGGCGATATTCTGAGCTTTCCGTCCCTCGGGTCCTGCAACATAACCAGTGCCGGGCGTCAGGCCCATCTCGTAAATTGCTCGGCTTTCTTCGGACATCTTCCGAAGCACTTCCCGTCGTCTGCAGCGATAATCTGGTTTTTCTTAGTCACGCCATGTTTACTCTGAAAAACAAACACAATAAACATACGTATTTACATGGACCGAAAAAAGCGACGAAATGGGTAAAGTTAAAGTTACGAAAAACAGCCTTCAATAAGAACGTAAGTTGCTGTCACGGGACACCGTTTCATAAAGCAGTGTCGGTCAAGCATTTAAATATGTACTAAAAAGAAATACGATCTTCACCTTGTTTCACCGTGGTTTGCCTTTCTCCCAAAAATATAAACCCGATTTATTTTGACAAAAGCAAGTTTGCCAAAGAAGAGCTTTCTTCTCAGTTTTGAAAGTCATTGGGTACAAATGTGTATGTAGACAAGAGGTGAGATTTGCAGAACAATTATGATGGCATTAGTCAAATTAGTTAAACCAGTACGTACCTCGAAATAAAAACAAAACAAAACAAATTTTCAAAAAAGCTTTCTTATAAGGAAACTTTAAATCAGTCCCTTCGAAATCGAGTCTTAGAATAAACAATGGTTAAAGTGCAAAATGTCGTACCAGAGAAACATGTTACCCAATATTTCCCTACTGAAAATCATGGCCGCCACCCCTGTGTGACCTCTACGGGAAATTGAACTGTCGATTTTCACGAGACAAGCCATTGAAAACTGTAGTTATTCCATGAGCTAAAAAAGAACCCCGACAAGTGGTAGGCCAAAACTGCATTGTAAAAGTTTGAGGTGGTAAATATCTGTCTCCGAGGCGCATGCTAGGTCCATATGAAATGTACACACAGACTGAAGGCGTGAATGTAGGTCGTTGTCTGTACGTCTATCAATAGTGGCGATGGTGACGTCTTCAGAACTTTTGTCTTGATGCTCTTTCCTCTACAATTCTTGCGATGTTTTTGTGTTGCAGTGATTCTGCTCTAAGGAGAACATGATGAATACCTTTTCTAAGGCGCCCTGCGTACGGCAATTGTACTTCTTGTGCGGTGTTTCCCCGGGAGGCAACCTACCGGTACACTTTTAGGCTTAGATTTCTTTTTCAAACCACTGAGTTTAAGTCATTAACTCCTTATCGCCATGTTGACATACAGTAAATGCCACATCATACGTCAAGTTGTGTTTACTTGACAATACTTGACAGTGACATTTGACTTACGCGCTGGAAAACCCAATGTTTTGACATATTTCAAGATATAAGTTTAAGGAAATTCAAAAGAAATCCCTTGTCAATTACTTGAAATAAAACTTTCCTCCATGAGTGTTCTTAGTAACTCTTGGAAGTAATTTTCCACGTGAGCCGTGCTTTACATATAAGAGACGACATGCCAATTAGTCGACTACTATTTGTCTGTGAATCCGGCGCCTGAGAAGGCTTGTATTTGTATATTTTCGGCTGGATTTCGTTTTACCAGCACGATCAAGGCGACAAAACTTGCTGGAGTTTATTCCAATCATCTGTCAAGATATTAACAAGCTAAAAGATTTGCGGAAAGTCTTGCACGAGGGACTACCAAACACTGAGTTTCTACAGAAAGACCGTTAGATATTTTTTTATCTTTCTAAACATGACGTCATTGACCTTGTGACCTCACACAATATGACGATACCGATGAAGCCTGTGACGTCTTTAGTGACTGTCCCTCTGAGGTGCGATGAATTCCAACAAGGAAAGAAAGTCACGACGCGTGCTTATTAGTGAATGGCGGGAAATGTTCGCTGATTTTTACCATTATGTTACCTCATAGCGTCCACTATAATCTATTATGTTACTGGCGTCCATTTCTGTGTCAACATTGCAGGATTTTTTTCAAAAAGCTCTGGCGAACATCAAGACTGATCATGATGACTTGCTGCCATGCACCACATAAGTAGAATACACATATATATTGTTACGATGTCCCATAGATCAGATTTTTGTACTTGGTCGAGAGAAGTAAAATAGTTTGCCTTGAGAGTTTCATACTCTATTATGATATGTTTTCAAGATTTAATGCAGATAATAATGGTCATTGTAATGAACGGAGACTTGTCGCTATCGTCCATGGTACCTGTGTACCTATCTGACGCTTCGTGGACTTAGTGAAACGTACTGGTTGACAGTCTTTGGTAAACAGGTGTCCGTTTAATACTACAGGCCAGTACAGTGCGAGGGCGTATCGCGTTACAAGGCAAACATGAAAAATCGCACACTCAATATGCAATGGCATGGTGTATGATTATACATCATAGTCTGTTATACCACACAAGGGGGTCGAGTTTATATTAACTTTAATAGACTTGCCCCAAATCTTGTGAGCATATAACAGAATAAATTGAAGGAATAAACTTCAGCAGACTGTCGTGCTATGTGATAGGTTGTTGCACAGATCGTGGGGTGAACAGCCGGCCGAACACAGTGGCCCACAGCCAGTAACTGCTGCCCAGAAAAGCAAAGCGACTGGGGGCCAGTCTAATATTAACTGACCGTCAAAACAAAGGTCACTTGTTTCATGTTTTCCAGCTGCACACTGTTGCGCGTTGTAATATCTGTGTTTATCTGTCTTTCCATCGGTCTTCTTGCAAGCTTTACATTGTATGTGTAACGTTGTATTGTACACACATCTATAACGCGATATATATATATATATATATATATATATATATATATATATATATATATATATATATATATATATATATATATACAAGTATGTAGTATGTACATGAGAAAACTAGTCACAACTTGAGGAAATATGAAATATTTGGGGCGACAAAAAGGACCCACCGTATAATGGTATGTGTTGGGTCACTTTTTCTCGATCGTATACATGTATTTCGCGAGTGTGATTGGCTAAAATATTTATACCTTGTATTAGCAGTGTAAAACTTACCCTTTACATGCCAGTATTTTAAGTTGTCATAAATCTCTCCGCAGTCACGGTTTGGCGCTGGCCTGGAATTCACTCAAATATTTGGAATACTATAGCAAAAATTCATGGAGAGATTCTGGACAATGGTTTTACTCGACGGGGCGTTTGTTGAAGCGAGGCCAATGACTGTTTACCTTTCACACATCTGTCACACGACGGGGCCTCGTTTCCTGTAGCCGTTGTGAGTTAAAGGCTTTTAATAATGTGTGCTAACACAGAATCACCTAGCAAGGTGAACAATATTGATGAATGACTAGAGATGTTTGAGCGGGCACAGGTACGCAGTGACGGCAAATAATCCTCTTGTCACAGGAAGTTAGCGTCTATTTCATTTTCAGATAGATTGAAACTACATACATTAGACCTAACACCTTCCATGAGTTTCCATTGCCAGCTACAGAATACCCGGGCAGACGACCTGTGCACAGAAAACTCGGGCTCTCCTTAATGCACTGTTGTGATTTTTTCCAGGTGGTTGCGCAAACGGCTGTTTATCAAGTGTCTGCAGTATAGGCCCTCGTTGGCGGGGTTGACTGCCAGATCGATCTCGTACTCGATGCTCTGCCACATTGAATACCCCAAAGGTGTATGAAATAGCATTGCAATATCCACACATGACCCCCCGCGATTTTATTCAAACGGCCGTGTGCTCAAACAAAATGATCAGAATTATATTGTTGTCTACTTTGGGAAGAATCGGAAATTGAAGAACCTTCTCAAACAAATCACGTCAGTGAACAGATTTTGTTGTGCCCTTTTGAGGAAATCAATATTGCTTTGAGTTCCAATGCAGAGAAATAAGAGGGCACAAAACAACTGTTGTAGTCGTTTGAGATGCGTTGTAATGCACCTACCACCTGGATATAATCACCTTCCCGAATCTATCAAAATATGCCATCGACCTTGACATGCCAAAATGAGGCCGTTAATGGCTTTTGCCATGCGCACCAGCAGCTGCAGGTATAGCGTGCAGTTAATCCACAACACGAACGACAGTTTAAACGCATTCTGTCGATAAAGCTTTCAAACTCAAGTTTACTGTCCTCCCAAACGAGACCAAAAAGTGGAAACAGAAGAAAAAGTCATGAACATGATGTTTACAAAAATTCAAAGTCAGATGCGGCGATCATCCCGAGCAGCTCCCTATTTACTACCAATATTTTCCTACAGGGGTGTGACGCTAAAGTTGAATATTGACTGAGTGTTATGGATTTTCTTTACAATTTACAGTTTCAGTTATTCATTATCTAATTCGTGTGTTCATAGAGAAAGCGTAACGTAGTTGTCTAGAAAGCCTTTGAATCAACGCTGACCGCATTCAACAACTGCGCACACTCCTGCCTATGGAATTCGCCCCGTCATCGCCGCGCCTTAGATTTCATTTTGTGTGAACATCGTCTATTGCAGTGGATATTCGTACAGTTGAAAGCCGAAGGCATGAGCTCGGGGCGCTGAAAATAGATGTGCCAGCACTCGTTCCCAATGCCGCGCCACCTCATAAGTAAATTAACGATGTCAAAAGGCTATAACAGCACAACTGATTGTTTGACAGTCCATATGCGGATTCGGAACATATTTATCTGAAATTTGAAATGTAAATATGAAAACATATTGCAAAGGATTCATCTTGTTTTGAGTTCACAGAATAGAAGTTGTATCCAGATTAGTGATGCTGATCATTACAAGAAACAGGCTCGTTTTCAACAATCCGGCAGACAGATGAGCTGAGTGTATGTTGTACTTTTATGTTCTTATATTTTGATATAAAAATTTGTCCATGTAGTGTATTAACGCTCAGTAGGAACAAGGATGAAAATTTTCGTACCACCAAACTAAAAGCTCAGGACAGATATTCGGACTCTCAAATTTCTACAATTAGTTGCTAATCTATCACTTATCGGGGCTCATTTTACAGCTCTTGGAGAAAAACTTTTCACCGTCTTAGCTTTTCGAAAATCCCAAATTAAATTTTTCCCACAGAGTTAACACAGGAATGGCGGCGATTTTGAATTTTAAATATCAGAAAATGTTGGATAATTTGTTTCCCTAGTTCCAAACTTTGCACGGTGACGCCTGATTTATATTCTCGATTAGGTAAAAGGAAGGTTGAAGGTTTCACTGAGGAAAGTTTGAGCAAAAGTTTAAATCTTTCACTTTAGAGGCGCATACTACCTTAAAATATATATGAAGGGGCAGTTCTTGCAAAGAAGGATATATACGTATAATGGTCCCGCATTACTTAAATAGTCTCAGACTGAATGGATTACAATATACTGAAAAGTGGTACTGATTGTTATGCTTGAATACGTTTACGTTTTTGCCCTATTATGGGAGCTGAGGTGTCGTGCTTACACATAGAGGCCTCGTGACTGGGGAAAAACCAAAGTTGCCACAAATAACGCCAGACCAACCCCCGGAGACCGACCCTTTCTAAAGAACCCAGCGTGAGACGATATCTTCCGGGTCTGTGGATTGCTTTACGTTGAATCGACTGCAAATCATCCGTCATAACGGTGCACTTTTACTTGCTGGTTTATTTTGCAAATCACTCTAAACTACCAGCTCAATTTGTCGCTCTATATTGAAACCCTAGAGGAGGCAAAATGACCGCGTAGATTGTCAACCAGTATATGATCAGCACACGTTGATGAAAAAGTATATGTTCTTAGACACACAGTAAAAAAACCTTGAGGTTGAATGGAGAGATATTCTTTAACGCACACAAATACCTTTTCCCTTTGCACTCGAGATAATCGTTGCGTAACTACAAGATAGATAGACTCATGCTATCTCCATTCAAGACAGATAAATCAGAATACAGGATGCACTGCATGGTATGCTGTAAAAAGCCTGGCCATGCATGAATGCACTAAGATTTGTTTGATTGGATCTCAGCGAAAAAATACGGTGAAATATGCAAGAGGACATTGACACCAATATTGTGCTCGCGCATATACCATAGATACAGTCATATGTCATAATCACCCGTCGCATATGAAGTGAATTGCCAGTTACATCTAGTTACGCAACGATTATCTCGAGTGCTAAGGTAAAAGGTTTAAATTATAAACAATGTCAACCTCGGAGCTATTTAGATTTAGCGATCTATTTTCGAAGGATAAAAGTCAATATCCAAAAGATCATCGCAATCTGACTCAAATATACACTATTGGGCTAACAAACGATAAAAAACAAACTATGAGGTAAATTAAAAATGTGTCCATCATTAGCATTCGACCGTCAGTAGCATTATCATCAATGACATAAGCGGAATAACAAATATTTTGAAGAAGCAACAGGAAGTAAGTGATTGAAGGCATTAATCTTATCATATTTATTTTCAGTCTTTTTGACGTCATTTGTAAGTAAACTTCTGAATTCTAACTGTATGGACAAAATTCTCTCTCTCTCTCTCTCTCTCTCTCTCTCTCTCTCTCTCTCTCGTAGTATAGGCTGGATTTGCCAGCTACCCTCGGCGTTTGGTAAAGTATTTCGAATAGCTGCGAGAACTAAGTAGGTCCGCGAAATCATGATCATGACTATTTAAAGGAAGTGGCAAAAATTCAAAAAAGTTGAAAGACAGGAAATGATTGTGAACGAAGCAGGAAGGTCTTACTCACAGCACGTGTAAGTTGATATTAAGTGACTATCTACTTCATTGTCCACGACGTACAGTGGGTTTCAATTCAGTGCCAATACAGTTTTAGATGAGGAAACAACTTCTAATTATTAAAACAGCTAACTTGTATCAAGGACAATAAACTTTTCAGCTATCGGTCCAGACAGACTTTTCCCATTCTAGGTTACTGTAACTAATGAATGAGTCGGTGACTTTGACATTAGAGGTGTTTACCCCAAGCTAATCGTTTATATTTTACAATGTATCTGTCTCACACAATGAGTTATGGTACCAAATTGAAACACGGCTTTTTAAAACAAACAATGAACCATCGGTTACAGTTTTCGCATTGCCAATGTTGCCAAATCAGGAATACTTGATGATAACTTTTTTACAAAAATATTGTCTGTTTTATTTGGAATAATGAAAGAACTCGGTGTAAAATGAAAACGTTCACGAGCCTCTCTGAAAAAGGACATTTGCAAAAGATCGAAAACCATTGCTGGAATACGAGGTGGTGTTTGAGTGGGTCATTTTGTCGTCATTTGCGCTCAATTTTCAATCGAGGATATCAGTTCTTTAGCTGGGTGACCATGAACCGACATCCGTATCAAAATTTCAAATTGCTTTTGGGAAGTGTTTGTTGTGCAGACACGAAAGATATTAGCAGTGATTACCTGTTCTTCGCAAGCCTCTTTTGGCAACTTTGGCTTTGAATGGCCAACAATATGATACAATAATACTATATTTATGTCATAACGTCACGTTCCGACCCTCTCCAATGAAGCTATGCCATGCCCCGAACTCGATCCCCTAATCGAATGCCGATCGCTCGCCTTCTTGTCGAGCATAACAATAATTCGATGACCCTGTCAAGAAATCTCTGGAGATACAATATTCACTTTACTTACATAAGTTTGGACGTCAGCCACATATGTTTTCCTACATCAATACATCGGTCGCCGTACGTACAGACACGCTGTTCCGATATACTCTTTCAGCTGGACCGTGAGCAACTTACTACTAAGGCTGAGAGCGACGTAGACTTCTGTGTTTACACTACGCTGGTCGTTGGAAGTTTATCAACAACGTACTCTAACCTCGTGTATCCCGTCAACTTCTCTGGAGGGACTTCCCCGTCCTGCCACCCTAAGTCATTTTCATGATATAGGCCTACACGTCTCTTGATGACGCACATATGTGATTGTCTACACACTGGAGACTGCACACTATACGTGCTACGTGCTATTATACCTTCAGAGGAGTTAAACGAACACGTTAATAAACTGCTGTATGAAAATCGACGAGCGCTGGGCGTTCACAATGCACTCCATACTACGTCTGAAGAGATGGTCACCGGAAATGACGTCACATTGACAATCCGTCCACATGTTGGACGTTAAAGAAACCATGAGTTTCCTTTTAAATGTGACTCACCGTTTGTGTCAATAAGAATAGATCTTAAAATAGCGCTATCAAAAGCGTAGGCCGATAAACTTCAATCTAGGCTGCATGACCGGGAAGGTCATCACACATGTACAAGATCACCCAGCGACCAAATCAGATATTAACACGGTATGGTCGAAGTTCCCAAACGAGGTACAGGGACTGCATGTAACCAATTTGCATCTGGTAAACTCGAGTCAGAACAGGTTGTTGGTAAGGGAGCCGTCATTATTTACGGCCTGGGGGGTCGGAGGAATTGCTTTAAAAACTCCTAAATTTCGAGTAACCCCCCTGCCAACCATGACGTGTTTGAGTATTCCCCCTCTCTGCTACAGAAATTTTGAGTGACCCCCCCAAAGAAATTTGGAAAGTTAAATATCTATACAGTAAAATGGATTGCTGCTGCGACAGGCCCTGTACAGACCCTGATTAAACCCTGTGGTACAGGTCTGTGTTGGAAAGAGGTTCCATTGCTGTGACAGGGGCTGATGTACAGGTCTGTATCCAGTGCTCTGATGACATGCAGTGTTCTCCGTAGGTTTTTTACAAGAGGGCGAAGATGTGGCGCGAAAGCACCACAAGCGACCGCGCAAGCGGTCGTGGGAGGGGAGGTCCTGCCGTTAAAGCTTTTGAAAAATAGAGATTAAAATGATGTTATTTGGTGGCACTTGGGAGTATTTTTTTCAGATTTTTTTCGTATAAAAAACTCAAAGGAACAGAAATCTGAGACAGTATTCCAAAACTTATATTCCAGTTCACTGGTTTCAATGAAGATTAAAATTTTTGAAAACGAAAAAATAGAGACAGACATACATTTATTCACAAAATTTATTATTTATTATTATTTTCCTGCAATAAAAGATGGGTTTGTTGTCAAGGCATTCCACAGGTTTTAAACTTTATAGAATCAGAATTAGCTTGCTTTATACATTTTCCCCTATCGGTAACCTATACAATGTAGAATATAGAAAGCAGACGTTTCTCATGAATGATCAGGCAAGTATATCAATCTTTAATCAGGAAATACTGAAAAATGTACTCAGTACTAGCCTCTAACATAAGGCTTGCCACGTCGAATAGCTGATCATTCTCGTCTGAAGATCACAATAACGTGAAACACATAGTGTAATGAAATTTTAGTTTGTACTTGAAACCACCTGTATTATGATATATATATATATATATATATATATATATATATATATATATATATATATATATATATATATATATATATTGTGTGTGTGTGTGTGTGTGTGTGTGTGTGTGTGTGTGTGTGTGTGCATATACCGGGTATGAACATACATATCTCAAGCATACATATTGCTGTTCTTTACTATTATTGTTGTATTAATTCATAACTTCACTAAATGCTTCGGTACATATCAACAAAACTGAGTATCCCCCTCTTGTTCTCCACTTTTGAGCAACCCCCCTTGTAGCTTTCGATTTTTTTAGTGAACCCCCCTCAGATTCCTCCGACCCCCAGGCCATAAATAATGCCGGCTCCCTAACGTTAATTTCAGTTGTTAACTTAAAATTGAATAGAAAAAAAAACAAATATGGGCCACTGACCTATGACACTGGCGTTTCTAGGTCACTCAGAGCTCGAAGGCTACGTATAAAAGGATATTGTACCGTCGTACATAGTACTGCCCACTGATGTATTTTACAGTATTCTTTATGTATTCGTTTTGAGGGAGCCATCATTATTTACAGCCGGGGGGTCGGAGGAATGTACGGGGGATCCCTCACAAAATTGAAAACTTAAAGGGGGTTGCTCAAAATGTGGAGGGGAAGAAGGGGGATTACTCAATTTTTTCGTGCGAAACTAATTGAAACACCTCTCAGATTGCACCATTCCACACATTTTCTCAAAATTTTCGATGCCAGAGGGGGCACCTCTTCTCGTGCTCTCCCCTTTGGGGTATTCTACCAGTTTACTTGTAAAAGACAAATTGAAAACACATCTCAGATTGCACCAGACTGCACCATTGCATACATCGATTTCTCAAATGTTTTCACACGATCTAGGACAAAACTGAACTGTTGTAAATTCATCCTTTATTATCATAAAACATATTTTCATTGACTTAAATTCAATATGATCATGATTATGCAAAAATGTAATAAAAATATCAGTGTTCAATGTAATTTTCAAACAATTTACTGAGCGCAAAATAAATTGAAACACCTCTCAGCAGATTGCAACTTTACACACATCAATTTCTCGAAATTGTCGATACGAGAGGGCGACCCCTCATGTGTTTCCCCCCTGGGATGTCCTACAGTTTTACTTAATAAAAAAAATAAAAAATATTTCTCAGATTGCACGAGACTATACCATTGCACACATCAATTTCTCAAAATTATCCATGCAACATAGGGGACAGTCCCCTCTGACACTTCCCCCTCAGCCCCTCCTGTGTTCTCCCCTGTACTTTCAAATTCTGCCCGGTCAAATATCCTAGTGAAACCCTGTAATGATACCCATCCAAGTTAAACAGTAGTATATTGTTGGATACTGGTTATAGCGTGAGCTTTTATATCTGTATTTTGTTTCACTTTGAATTTCATCTTTTTTGTTTCCCCTTTTTCAACCGTCATGAGATAACCGATGATAATCTAGCAGGGTACGTCAAGATTTGAGAGGTCTTCACTATTGCTGTATTTATGTAAATTTTACAAATACATTTATCGGTATTAACTTTTCTAAGGGAGGGGGTCAGTCAAATTTTTCTATTTAAAGAGGGGGTTACTAATTCATTATGGTTAGCGGGGGGGGGGGGTACTCGAAATTTCAGAGTTTCCGATTAATTCCCTCCGACGCCCAGGCCGTAAATAATGACGGCTCCCTAAAGCTACATAAAACTTTTTCTTCTATTTCAAAAGAATATTGACCTGTCCGGTGGTGAGTTTGTCGCCGCAGTCTTTAACGGCTGATGTTCCTGTTGACCAATGAAGTTGACTCCAGAGTGGATTTCATGTGTCAACAAAAGCAAAGCATGTGAGAACCTTTCCCGTCGACAGTAAATGGTGGCGCTCATCGCTTTGCCTTGGTCTACTCTGTCGGAAGGACACTGCATGTTTGATATTTCTTCGTAGTGTTTCATAAATTATTTTTAAGCATACTGTACGTAGCTCTGATTGTACGCCTGCGTCTGTAATAATTTAATCATTCAGTAATGAAAGCAATTACGACTATATGACGAGATCCGATATTTGTGTTCCGAGGTTGCATTCACAAACATCTCCATACGCGGAATATATATTTGACGGGGACTTAAAAATATCATGGGTATGTTCTGGGTCATTTGAAAAGATCTGAGGACAAAACTGCCTCTGATTGATATAAAATATGTGTTGAATTGTCAATTTATAGCTGTAACTTTCAGCTAAATTTTGTCTGGTTGTGTTCTGTGTATTTACAGCAGTTTCGTGTTCTAGTCCCAGAGGTGTGAAGACAAGTCGAGTACTATTTTAAACTTATCTTAAACTTATGTGTACAGTCAGCATTGTTTTGAGTTGATTTCAAGTCCTGACTAGAATCATCAATTACAGTGATTTCGGTCTTTACACATATACAGAATATTTGCCAAACAGAATATTGTAAGGGAACGAGCACAATTAACGGCGGGGGGGGGGGGGGCTGGAAGAGAAAATATGTGGTGCAAAAATTTTTTACAGGCCCCCCCCTAACACCAGCAAAAATTTTAGTGGCCCCCCCATCACCGGCAACAAAATTTTTGTGGCCCCCCCCCCCCGAAAAAAAAGAAAGATTACATGGGTACAAAGTTGTACACATATATATAATCCTTATAACTTTTAATATATGCTTTAGTGAAAACAACATTCTTGCATTCTTGAAATAAATAATAAACAAATAAATATATAAATAATAAACAAAATAACATATGTTCAAGCTTTACTACTTGTAACACCTACAGCTAGCTTATAGAACAGGAATGCCTGTCAGTACCATGTGAAATTAGCATTCACATGGCTAGTTGGCATGGCTAACTGTATGTGCATAGGGAATAGGCAGTTAGGCAGTACACATTCATTTCAGCTAGCCATTCACATAAATGTGAACGAATGGTTATTTTGAATAACGAATGGTTATTTTGAACTGTTCACATGTATGTGAACGAACGGTTATTTTGAATGCACATATGAATGACAGGGTCATCCTGGCAGAAAAAGAGCACCATGAAAAGTACTGATTTGACACCAGATTTTACTTTTATTGATGTTGCTGTTACGAATTTGGTAAACATTGTTACATTTGCATGTTTGCAAGGTGTAAGCAAATATCAAATAAGTGAAATCAAATTCCAGTGAAATCAAGTACTTTTACACAGGCTCTTTTAGTGTACATGTATTATATGATACAATTGGTTAGAGATGTAATTTAACCATATTTGGCCTAAAACTAAGACAGGCCAAACAGAGTTAAAAGCAACTCAGACTCACCTGATCACAGCAAACACAAGCAGACTCACCTTTCCAAACGTTCAAAATAAAAAGCACAAAATATATCTGTAAGTCTGATGACCAATTTAATAAATTTTTGGCTTCAACAAATTTCATAGACACAGTGAAAAGTGATTTAGTCAAGATTAGTTTTTAAAAGAGTTCATTTAGCTCTGGCCAAGTCTCGTCTTTCATGTCCTATTTTGTTTTGAAATTTGATATTGAAGACTTCTTTAGGTAGGTCATGATTATTCTTGCCGAATTTTTCTTGGGCCTTGGCTGATATGCACACTGAAATGAAACAGAAAGAAGAGAATGAACTTAGCAACATTTATTAAGACAACAAATTTACAATATAGTTTCAGAACATGTGTGTGATTTGTTACATACACATAGAGGAATTTTTACATGCATCTTTGCGAGTGCAAAATTAACACATTAAAAGTGTAACATATCTAGAAATGTATTGGGCTTGTGTAAGTTGTATTGACTTGACTAGTTGTTGCCACTGGCCCTCAAGCTCAGGTTAAAAATGTCGGGCCATATACAAAAGCAAGCTTCCCAGGAAAACATCAATGTGCAGAGAAAAGCCTCTCTATAAGGCATACTAATTTCGTAATTTCCCTTTATAAATATGCATTTCAAATACTTACCGGATCAATGGAAAATTATCGTCCACGGCGACTTGCTATCTCGGTCACTGCATCCAACAATGTCGCGGGGAAATGTCCACCGAAACATACATAGACCTAACTCACTTGCTGTTTTGACTAAAAATGTGTCGTCACTGGGGGAAGAAATGACTGAGAAATCAGCCATAATTCGTAAGATTCAGCTGGAGATTTGAACAGCCGTTAATACTTGAAAAAACTATGCGTTATCTCATTTGAGAGATGCAACGTATAATGTGTCCGATAACGATCGCGTGGGAACACAAAGCATTGGTCAAATTCGAAAGGTCAAGGGTCGTGACCGTCGCAAAATTTTGACATTTCAAGTACGCGTAAACTGTTCTTTTAGATTTTTCTAATAAGCAAAAATGACTTTATATGAAGAGATCAGTTAAAATACGGAAGTCCAGCACACTAAGCCAGCACACTAAGTGAACCCCGTTGCAATACTGATCAGCCTTGTTAAATTCCAGCATACTCATTTACGGGACCCTTACGTTCATACCCTGTTGCGTGGCGTCCACTCTCGGAAACGCAACTCTTTCCAAAGTCACGACATCATACATCGTCAGAACCGTTAGTCGATCCGGCTCGATTTTGAACGGTTTGGGGATGAACAGTACCTGTACTGCGTTTCCATTAAGTTTTATGTAAGTTGTGATCGCGAAAGTTTTACAATGGCAGATGCAGAACCGTCGCAAGTGTGTTCGTCGTTGTGTGATGATCTGACAAAATTTATTGACAGATCCAACCATGTGAGTACCTTTCAATAGAATGCAGGTTCCGATCATATTGAATATTTAGCGGTGAACATGTGTTAATTATTTCACATTTTGAAAATAAAAATAAACGATGTTTAAAATTTGATCTGTGCTGATTTATCTGATTTAATTTACTACTCACAGACGTTCGCAGCCATCTGCATTACTCCCCTCTTGTCATATTCATTGGTTTATGCTGAAAATCCTGGTCTCTTTTTTTTGAATGGAGATGAATTAAATTAATTCTAACTATATTTAAGGGATAGTCTGTAACTTCATAATTTTGGCAGAAATTTTGTTCTTCGTACATCGACTACAGGTTTTTCTCTCTTTTCAAAATCATGTTAGCCAGTATTGCAAATGTTATTCTATTTTCTAAAACACGTTCAAATGTCCAGTGTTCACAACCTGTATTATGTAAAGTCAGCATTGTTATTGTTGGTAAACACATTTTGGTCTGGACTAAACTTTAATTGAACACAATAACACGTGGACTTTTATAATATACATGCACACAAAGTGTATGTTGGTTGTATTGATAATATCAACGAGCTAATTCAACTTAAATTTGTGAACCAATAAAGTAATACATAACAAAAATATTAACAAAATCAAAAACTTACAGCTTTACAATGTCACTTTAAAATGGCAAACCGTTGCTTCTGTATCCCTAATATTTAAGTCTGAGAACAATTTAACTGGTAACCAGTGCATGTGACCCATGTGACATTTCTATTGTGCAAACATGAGTAATTTCACCTGAAAAACTTAACTCAAGTAAAAACAACTCTACACATGAGTGCTGCCTAATTTATTTAAATTAAATAGACAATAGGGATATGAAAACATGAGAATTGACAAACAAGTCAGTCCTTGGAGTTTATTAATGCATGTCTAAATTTTTACTGCCACATGTGTAAGCTACCATTCAATCCATTGACAATCTTCCCTTCTGTCATGAATTCAATAGGACTGCTAATGAATGGTTACTTCACATGGCTGAGCCTGATTTCACATGCATAGCTTGTGATGAATGTTCAAATTTTAACATGTCGTATTTCCAATACTGGCATGTGGCAGGTTGGGCTGCTATGGACTGCCTATTTTCCCTCAAATAGCCATGCCACCTGTTCCACACAGTTATGTGGACTGGCTAATAGGCAGTTCAGTTTTGTAAGGGAATATACTTGTCAGTATTGTGTTGTGCTATTTTAATCATAATATTGCTGATTTTACACAGAACAACTGCATTGTGAGGTTCAAGACTTGGTATTTCATCACGCTACAAGAAGTTTAACAAGGAACTCCAGCTTCAACAAGGAACAAAAATGCTGAAAAATATTCTCTGTCTGTCATGGTGTAAAAAATTTTGGTGGCCCACCCTTACCTTCCTTGGAATTTTCATGGCCCACCCCAACAACACTCATTTTTTTTCGTGGCCCCCCCATTTTCTCTTCCGGCCCCCCCCTGCCGTTAATTGTGCTCGGTCCCTAATTCTAGCAAGCTGTGGGGGCAGAAGAAGAAACTGCAATTGATTCACAGAACAAAACATACGATTGGCCAAAAGGTACAGCTAATGTTCCTTTTTAATGCGATCGGAACTAATTTGGGAGAATTGGATCTTCATATTGTTCAAATTTCTCAAAAGTGTTAGATGCCCTATAGCTGAATGTTGTGCAATTAAATTACTCATAAAACCAGTGTATAAGATAAGGTACAAAGAAAGCAAATGAGCTTACATATGCAGATTAAACAAACATTACTTCACTAACACTATCAAATTATCCCAAATTAGTTCCAATCGTGTTTTATACAATTATGCTACGTTCATTTTTTCTGACAGGCGGAGGAAGTAATCCTCAATTTGTACAAACCTTTTTTATGTGAGCGCAAAAGGGACAATACGGCCAGAAAAAATCTTGTTCATCGGATTTTTTGGACCAATTTCAGGAGCGGCGAGCGATATTTTACTTTTTGGGGGCCAAAGTCAACCGCAATCCCTCGCAATTTTTTAGCCGTGACGCAGACAAGGCAAAATAATCGTTTCCCCTTTTAGGCTAACCAGAAATATCTCAACAAGATGGTATTCAACACTATATTTCTCAACAATAACATAGGGAATTACATATACAGTCGATGTGTGCACAACATATTCTGATTATTTCAACATGCTCTCAGAATAAAACTGATGTGCACAGTAAATCACTGAAATCCAACAATTCAGTATTGTCCTTCAATATCCACCTGGGTAGCTATAGAACCTAGCATCTGAGACGTCGCTGCATACTGACAACTGAGATCGAGCTTAACATCAACGCAAGCATGCGTTTTTTGATTGTCATAAATTATTACTTTCTATGCAATTTACATTCAATCGGATGCGCTCCCATCGTCTGCTGTCACGATTTCGGTAAACAGATCGCCAAACGTTTTATCAGGACAAACACTAAACAGCATCTTTGGAACGAACTGTTGGCCATCACGTAGAGTACTGGCAATCAAATTAATAGTCATGGTGTACTAACCTTTTAAAATTTCAGTCAAAAACTGACCCAAATTGTGTAGTGATTTGCAAAATTGAGACCTCGCAACAACGTTTTCATAGAGCTCAGTACAGACACTTCGGAAGTCTCATTCAGAATCCCAAATGCCCGCGAAAACCCAACGAAATGTAGGGCGCCGCCAGCGGCGGTACTAAAGTATTTACAATGCAGCGGGTTTGTCGAAATCAAAAAAAATTCCAAATCGAGCAAAGTAGAAGCGGCGATTCCCGAAGAACATTTTTTTTCTTTCCGGCCTAACTGTAATGTTTACTTTCATTTACAGTTTGGTTTATAATTGTACAGAGAGCACTTCGTTTTTATCAAGAAATTTACAACTCCAGCCTAAAAGTCAAAATTTAACTACATTTACATATAAATACACAGATGTAGCAAGTTTTGTAAGGGAAAATATTTAAGAGTTTATCCACAAAGTTAAATGAGAAGTTTATCCATAGACTTCAATAAGAAGTGAATAATATTTTGGGTGAAATTCCAATACCACATTTGTTGACCACATCTTCACTTTCAAATAGCCTAGTTGAATCAAGTCCATTTGTATTTATTGTGTAACACTTATGATATCACAGATTTAGTAATTTCATTGTCGTAAAAAATATTCATAGTTTTCTCATAGACTGCTATGTATAGTGAATCAACATCTTCGGTGAAATCTAAAAATCACATTTCTTGTACTAATTCTATTCTAATAATTACATCAAAATTTTTATATCACGTATTAAACATATATAAAAGCACAGATCTTGCTAGTTTTATGTTGGAAAAATATTATTCATAGTTTTCTCATAGAAAAATAGTGGATCCACATTTTTGGTGAAATTCCAAAATCAATTTCTTCTCCACATATGCCATGGTAGCCATCCTTGTCTAATCAAGTACATTTATATCAAATAACAAACATCTGGATACACAGATATTGCTAGTTTTATATTTGAACAATGTTGTTCATAGTTATCTCATGGACTGCCACGTAGAGTGAATAAACGTTTTTTGATTAATTCCAAAAATTACATTTTTGACCAACACATGCACTTTTACCTCCCATTAAGCAAAGTACATTTACATAAATTGTCGGACATACAGAAATAAACTGATGTAGCGGGTTTTTCCGATGAAAATTATAGGTAGTTGGCCAAATAGACTCCCATGTTTTGTGATTTGATAATTATGGACAAGGCACTTGTCGACCACATCTTGCAGGGAGAATCACTTTCTTCACATGGAAATTGGGGAGGGTAACTTGTTTTCCGAAAACACTTAAGAAGGGTGACTATTTTTCCCACAGCTTCATTTCAAAAAACACCTGGCCTCCCCCGCCCTGTAATTTCTGTCAAATCCCTTACAAAGTTGTGAAGAGTTAGTTATCTAGAGTCTTACGGATAGTCAATTCGTACCTTGCATTGCAACGTTTTAACTAATCCTGTCTTTAATTACACGCTCTTTGTCCCCCACACTATTTTACTGGTCGTCTGTTGCTCTTCCAACTGCAATAATTTTGAAACTATCTGGAGCGACGACAAAGCCAAAATGACCTTCAGTAGACGGAATGATGTCATCGTCTGGTAACTTAAATTGGAATTGCTGGATGAGTCGTGTCAGAAAGAGAAACATTTCCATCTTTGCAAGCTGAGAACCGAGGCAGTCACGTGGACCTGTAGCCGAACAAAGTTACAAAATTTAGGTTCATTAAAATATAAATTGGTGAACATTATATAACATTACATAGAGTAACCCACTTTGCAAAACGATGTTAATGCATAACTTCAAAAGGTCAGCCACTACCTTTTTGCTATATGCAAATAGGTGAGTTTGTTTGTGACCTAACAAACCGAACTACTCCCATTCCAACTTGGTTTCTTATGCGTTTTTTTTCTTATGACAATAAATATTGTTACAATGTAATAAGTGAAAGCTACTGTACATCCTTTTCTGTATGAAACGCAACGCAAACCAAGATTTCATAACGAAAGCTTGCATGAGGTTTAAACTTTATGTAACAGTGTATACACTGCACGTGATATTACTATAAATACCCTAGAATAGTTCCCTGTATGTTAAACTTGTGAGGCTGCAAGCAGAGTAGTTGTCTTGTACAGTTGTATTTTAGCGTGTTTCAGTTTAACAAATAGCGCAAATAAATTTTCATCTCAAAGAAAATAAAAGCGCGAAAAGAGCAACTTTGTCCCTTAATGTTGGGAACGTTTTATTAGACAGATGTAACTTTGTTTTATTCTCTAGAGCGTTTCCTTCGATTGAAAGGCTGCCGTTCAGTGTTGAACATCATTACTTACCGAGTGAAAACGGCATAAGCCGCTCACTGTTCACAAGTCTCCCCGAGTCATCCAGAAACCTAGTAGGATCAAACTTCTCCGGATGCTCCCACTGTTCCTCGTTCATGTGCACAGCCCAGAAGTTTGGCATTATTATGGCTCCCTTGGGAATGTTGTAACCATACAGCTCTGCATCTTCCATCATCGACCGTGGAATACCCAAGGGAACAATGCTTGCTATTCGCTGAACTTCAAGGAGCACCGCTTCTACGTAAGGTAGTTTGGCTTTGTCAGCATAGGATGGAGTATTTTCAAGACCAATGGCATTTTGAATTTCGCTAAAACAATTCTCTTGGATATCCTGGTTTAGGCAAAGGTAGAGTAAGGCCCATAGCAAAGTAGTTGCAGTGGTATCAGTTCCAGCGCCGAAAATGACAGTTAGAGAAATATTGAGGTGGTCTGGATCTTCCGAGAAGGTACTTGAGCTGTACTTGTGTGAAATATTTCTTTTGTAGTTTTGTACGTGACTTATGTACCCTCCGATGAACGACTCTTCAATAGGTTTATTTTGTGAAATCATCTCTGCATGTTCGGCTACTGCCTTTTCCATGAACATAACCAGTCGGTTGTGCTGTGCTACAAGCTTGGTTTTTAATGGCAAAGGCAAACGACACAGCAATGGAATAAAAGTGAGGATTGAAGACCGCTGGGAATTCACTGCTATCTGACGAGTGATCTCCAGAAGTCCTTTGAACACCTCGTCGTCATAATCGAATCGCTTCCCGAACAGCAAGTTGCAGGTTATGTTGGAAACGGCACTCATGAGAACCTGACTCAAATCTGTAGGCGCACCGGTTAACTCTCGCAGAGTCTTTACGAGATGCTGGCTTTCCTCTTGAATTCTTAGTTCGGTCGAGTTTTTTGCCATTCCTAGCTCATGGAAGATATTCGAGCAGCATTTACGGAGGTCTTTCCAAATTGGCCATGGTGCACAAAGGAGGCCTGCACACGAGAAAGGTAAGGCAGTTCTATTAAAAACTTAAGGTAGAATACACTTTCGGATTCTAATGTTTTTAAAATAGTTTTCTGATCTATCACTTGACAATGTGTGGGTTCATTGTCGAGCCTTTGGAATGACTCAAATTTTCACAGATTTACTTCTTGAAAACCGAAAATTAATTTTCTCTCAGAGATAGCATCGGGATCAAGGCTATTTTGAAGTTCGATGATTGGTCAAAGTGGAAGAAGGGTCAAGAGGACAAGGCCGCCAAGATTGGCGAGGATGGCTTCTTTTCAGTAACCAAGAGGATGTGCTTGGTCTTTTGTATGGGTTATGAACTTCTAGGTAGGTTTTCACACTTGTTACAATGAATGATTTGTAAGTTTTTTCATAATATATTTTTGAAATCGAGGCCACATCCATTGTGAGGCAGATTGAAATGACCATGTTCTTTCCCAAATTGGACTG
This sequence comes from Ptychodera flava, assembly GCF_041260155.1. Taxonomy (NCBI): domain Eukaryota; kingdom Metazoa; phylum Hemichordata; class Enteropneusta; family Ptychoderidae; genus Ptychodera; species Ptychodera flava. The sequence continues at coordinate 11,022,179 of NC_091937.1, forward strand.
TGAACCTCAAGCTTCCATAATATTAGGGACTGGTCAGTTTCTTCGGCCTGGGGGGTGGGGGGTGGATTATTTTTTGCCGACATCAAAAAGTGGCTGACCCCTATTCCAAATTTTGAAAACAGGGTGACCCCCCTATTCCAAATTTTGAAAACAGGGTGACCCCCCCGCGCACGACAACTGTAATATGTAATAATATAATACTGTCATATATATATATATATATATATATATATATATATATATATATATATATATATATATATATATATATACATACATTTATATTTTAAGTCATTCTGTGTTTTGATGAAATTGTAGGCATGTCAGTTGTAAGATAGGAATTTCAAAGTGTCAATCTTAAAGTTTGAATACAGTACATTTTGAATGAGCTGTGAATGTATTTCACACTTTCTATGCTTAACTAGATGTCCTGAACTGATGTACAGAAATGGATGTCAATCATTAATATCAAACAGGAAAAAGCAGTAAATCAAAAACTTTGATTGTGTTAAGACTTGCCAGCCATCAAATTAAATCTCCTGAGGAACCATAGAGAGGCATTTTAGCCAAATCTGATGTGTGCAGGGTCTGAGATGACCTTGTCTTGTAACATTGATATTTGTGCATGTTGCTTTCTCATACTGAATTCTCATAGAGAGAACAGAAAGGTATCAGGAATTTGTCATGCTTTTCATATGAAATGCAGATTTCATAATAGTACACTTTCACTTAGCAAACATCAAGTTATCTCTGGCATATATCTCTGATGTATTTGCGCCCGAAGGGCGCGCCGAAAAATATGAAACATCCTGATATCTCTGATATATGTCTTGTATATTAAAGTAATGCACAGGAAGGGAGTGCTGAAAAATGTCTGATATATTAAAGTAATGCGCTTGAAGAGCACGCTGAAAAATATTGAACATACATATATCTCTGATATATGTATGCCTGATATGTTAAAGTTGGGCGTGCTGAAAAATATGTCTGATTATTAAAGTCACGCGCCCGAAGAGCGCGCCGAAAAATGCAACTGGATGAAATCTGTGGCTGACACGATGCATTTTAGGCAATGATGAGCCTGTGTCGAAATTCAAAAACACTGACTCTCCCCTATTGGGCATTTCAAAAACATGGTGACACCACCCCCATCACCAAAGTCAAAAACAGGGTGACCCCCACCATGAATGCACCGGCCCCCAGGCCGAAGAAACTGACCAGTCCCTTAGATTGATTTATTCAGTAGCTGAGTACTTATTGTTTTGATTTTTAAATATCAATAGTTAAACAAGAAAGGAATTCACTCGACTCCTGGTCCCCTGACACGGCAATATGTAAATCAGAAGCTTGATTACAAAGAGCTGGAGTGACGATGATATCTATGATTTAAAATATTCAGTTAAAATGACGGCGATTTGTCGGTAGACAATATGGCGTTGGATAAACGATGTCACATTGATAATATTATACACTCATTACACGCATATGCCGCTCAGCGCCACACGACAACAAATACGCAAACTTTGCCGTGCATACTTTCGCTTAGAAATTGGCGAAAATCTGGAAACTACCGAAGGGTGCATGGTCGCAACTCTTTGGAAAAGAGAGACGAAAGCTACCTAAGGCGAGGCGAACATGGAGGGCAAGCTTACGTAAGCTCTTAGTCTGTCTATCTATTAGTCTGTGCTTAGCCCAAGAAGAATGGCAGCCTGTCCGAAAATGACTTTCGAACAAAAAAAGGTCATTTATAATTAACGCCTTCATAAGAAATTGTTCTTCATCGAGCTCATACCTTTGTTATTATGCAGCTGAGGAAAAATTCCTTCTTGTATCCTCGAAGAGAACATAGAAGACTTTTTGATGAAAGCTTCTTTGATCGCTCGACTGCTGTTCAGAACCACCACTAGCTCCGTACCAAGTCGCACACTGAAGACGTCTCCATAGACTTTAGACCACTCCTTGAATTTTTTGTGAGGTCTTTCGCCAAGACGTAACAGACATCCAATTAAAGGAAGACCCATGGGCCCAGATGGTAGGTTGCGTCGCTTGTCACGATACCACACAGCTGTGGCTAATACGACGATGAGAACGAAGACAACACGGAGAAACTCGAACATAGTTAGAAGTTAACCGCGTTCACCTTGATATGAGGTAAAACGAACCACTGCCACTTCAATTTTTGATGGCGTGGTCATGGACGAATGTGAACGTATTATGTCAAATGGCGTCACTGTCAACACCCTGTACAGGTTGAAATTAAGGCCATTGTTAAAATCTATACAATTGTGAAAGTGTGAGTTTGCTTCCGCATGCGTAATTATATGCACGTGTTTGACATAGTTCCGCTGCAGTCAAAGTCAATCCTCTGGAACGTTCGTCGAGTTTCTATACAGGGTAAGCTTTGGTATTTCCGGGCGATTTTTACCATTTCATGGAAAAATAGCCAATTTTTGGTGAGCGTGAAAGTTATCACACTAATATCGTAAAGTTTCTGTCGTATAGCTCGTAAAATTGTTTCTAATTTTTGACAAAATTGAAGTGGACGATCGTGTGATTTACATTGTTTCTGCATTAGTTTAATGGCCGCATGGCACACCTGATGCTATGACAGCGTATTCTGGCACGACCAAATGCACAAAAGCCGTTAGCATGGCCGGAGCTGGACCCTCGCCGTCGACACAATGACTCATTGACAGTTCCCAATGACATTTGACAGCTGTTTCCTTTCTTTGTCATCAGTTACTATTAGTCTTTATATAACCTGTGAAACGTACAGACGTTTTGGCTATCTTCATCAATTGTCTGAACCCCATTCCTTTCTATTTTACAGGCCTTTACAATCAACTCTGCCCGGGAACAGAGGCTGGCCCCTGCCCAATTTCTGCCGGCGGCAGCGCTGCTCACGAATATATGGTCACGTGTGAGCTTGCAACATGGCTATCATCGGTCAATAGTAACGAGTGGAGTGCTGTGAATGCATTTAATTTAAATGTAGCTACCTTCGAACTTAGATTTCGTATGCCCATGGAGGTAATTATTTGCCTCTACGGTGTGTCAACCATGCATGCTTTGTCGACAGTGAACGGAAAACGGTAAATCACTCATTTTTTTAATTACTGCCGTACATGCGAAGAGAGAGTCGTCGCTCACGTCTGACACCGAACCACGAATGATGATAGTCATTCCAACACAAAATGTCCTCATAGTAAAACAATGTCAAAGACGTAAAAGTGAAGCCGTCCAAATAACTTCAACGTTTATTTATTTATTTATTTATTTATTTATTTATTTATTTATTTATTTATTCGGAAATCCTACGGAATCAAGTCCCATTTACAGGTTCCTCAAAAGCCCAAAAGAAAACGGTTATAAAAACACTGAACAAGCCAGCACAAAACAAGAAGTATTTACAAAACTAAAATCAGGTGTAGGATACACAAAGACAATAAAAACAAAGCAAACAAATCAACAAGAACAGCCATTAAAATATAACATGTCTAATGTCAGACTTAAATGCACACTAAAAATATCAATATTATGATTATTACGAACCAATTCATTAAAATTGCTCATACATCTGTTGAGTGGAGAAAATTTGAAAACATCGATACGGCTACGAGGTGGTCTGAACGTAGGACAGGCGCGCAAAAGTTTGCCAGGTGCATTAATACATAGCTTTGATAAAACATCCAGTAAATTATGAAACACAGTTGCACACTTATGTAAAAACATCATTTCAATATACGAGCGACGTTGCTCCAAAGTTGGTAAGTTAAGCATAGTACAGAGAGCTTCATACTGGTCAGCATGACCAGAAATATGAGTTTTGAAACACAAATATTTTATGAATTTACGTTGAACGTTTTCAAGTAATTCCATATCTGATTTTTGCCAAGAGTTCGAGACAACAGAACCATACTCGTGACAGCTCCTTACAAGAGAAGTATAAAGAGATTTAAAAGTTTGAACTTGAGTAAAATTTTGAGAGTTTCCTTTTATAAAACCCAACATTCTAAAAGATTTATTTACAGGAAAAGAAATATGATCTCAAAAACTTAAGTTTGAGGTTAAAAGACCTCCCAAATCTTCAACATTTTGCTATCTATTAAGAATGGTTTCTAAAATACAATAGTCAAAATCAATTAAAACCCTCTTGTTGGTAAAAGAGATCACAGAACACTTTTTGACATTTAAATCGAGTTTCCAAGATCGACACCAGATGGCGACTCTATCAAGATCTTCTTGAAGTTTAAACAATCTGAAATAGTTTTAATAGGTCTAAAGATTTTATCATCGTCTGCATATAAGAGACGTTGTGATTCTATACAAACACCTGGTAAATCATTTACATAAATACTGAATAACGTTCGATGTTTCGTCGTCTTATTTCCAGGCTGGCTATACGTGCTGGCTATATGTACACGCTATACATATGTGCCCATCTTGTGATTTTGTAAGGTGACCGTGCTCGCTAGTAATATGCAGTCAAAATTCTGACTAAAATGGCGGCCCATACTACATTCCACAACAAACCCCGTTTTCGTGAACCAGTTGTAGAAATGGGGTTTGGGACCCGACTAGGTATTAATCCAGCTATAAACCAGGGGTAATTTTTGAATGCCCATTCGTAAAATACAAGAACAAATTTCACCCGTCCGTTCCCGTCTCGCTAGCACCACGACTTGCAAAGAAAATGTCGTGCTGGTTTAAAAACACCGTTACTGATCGGTCAGAACTCCACGTATGAAAGATTTTGGACGATAAAAGTAAAAAAATCCAAACAAAGTTGGTCTACTACTGGTATTTATCATGACAGCTCGGCCATGGCAACACGAACCGGTGCTTTACGGACGAACAGCTAGGCTTCTTGTGGCTCTGAATTTAAAAAAACACCAGTCATACTGTAACTGGTGATAACTGATAATTTTCAGAACCTGTACCGAACTTTGGATTGAGTGAAAGATATTCTCCTTCACCCATTTTTTTTGTATTTTAACAAATATTTTGGCAAATCATGGCTTGGCCAGCAACAGCACACATGCGGCTAACTGTGAATATGTTGTGGTGCTGTGGCGTATTGACGCAATTGTATGCCTTCTTGTAGCTTGAATCTGGAAAAAGACAACTTGGTTTTCATGTGGTGACAAACATGGCTAAAAAGCTACAAGCTGTGAAGGAATAGCAATATAGTAAACATTACATTAACATTACGTCTACGTCTGTTCAAAAACAATAGAAAATTTCGTTTTCAAGGGTTTGTGTTTAGAATGACAGTAATATGGGTGGTTTATAGAACCTGCAATCACCAGCTAAATTCTTGACAAGAAATTAAAACTAAGTAATTTACGAAACTATGAAACTGCTCTGAAGACTAGCGCACAAAATTTAATTGATGGCAGATCGATCTTGTTGCCGGATGGCTAACAATGAACACTCTGGAATATCATGTTGAAATATATTTACAGATTATATCTGGATGTAACAATGTAGTGTTTTATTACCCTTTGACATGGCAGTGTTAATTTCAAAAATTAGTGTACTTCTTAAGACCATATCAGAGAATTAGTTTGCCGACTCCGGCCAAAGGTCAATGCCCGTAGCCAGTCACTTTGTCACTTGACATTACTAGGCATACATAGGCATAGTACTAATACTAATACTAGGCATAGTATATGGCTGTATAAAAGGAATGTCCCATATGGTATGTCAGAACCAGAAGTTGGTTTCATGACTTTGCTTGAAAACACAATTGACTGTAAGTAACATGAGTAACATCCCTCGCATGAGGCGAGAGGTACTACTATATACATGACTTTACTTGTGCTCTTCTTATAGTAATGATGCTCTCTTGACAAAGCAAAGTGGCTGAGGAGTTTCATGTTATTGTGTTGCCTTTACTGGTAATGCTCGCGCACAATTAGTGCACAGCTGTGAATATGTTATCTTAATTTCAGGATACTCTTTATTCTTTGTTTGTAACCAGTTCATAAAGACACTTTCAACCAGGAGCATTATTGTTTTGCAAGTTTTCCCTTTCAGTTCCACAGTTTTTTTAAGTTCCTTTAACTTTCCTCATTTGTTCAAGTCTCTGAAGTCCAGAAATGATGGTTGTCGAATGAAAAAGTATATGTCAAAGAAGATATCATTGACATTGACTATGACAGGCAGGGGAAGGGTCACTGTTCTTTGCACATGGAAATTTGGGAGGGTTACTTGTTTTTCTGAAAACACTTTTGAAAGGTCACTATTTCTTGTGCAGCATCATTTTGTCAAAAACCAGCTGTACCCCTGTAATTTCTGTGAAGTCCCTTATAATGTTGCAAAACTAGGGTTTTTTGGTTGGAGAAGGAGTCGCAAGATAGTAAATTCCTAATTGTTCTACATGACGTTACAGCGCTTTCACTAATTCTGTACTGAATTAAACTCACTCTGTTATTTTCCGAAATTCTTTACTTGTCGTCTGCTGCTCTTTCGACTGCAATAATTTTGAAATTTTCTGGAGCGACGACAAAGCCAAAATGACCTTCAGTAGATGGAATGATGTCATCATCTGGTAACTTAAATTGGAATTGCTGGATGAGTCGTGTCAGAAAGAGAAACATTTCCATCTTTGCCAGCTGAGAACCGAGGCAGTCACGTGGACCTGTAGCCGAACAAAAGTTACAATATTTTAGTTTTTTAAAATGTGCATTGATAATAATATTTACATAAGTCACACTCTGTACAAAACAATGTTGATGCAAAACCTAACCATTATATCAATAAGTACCTTTTGCTAAATGCAAATAGATGAGCTTGTTTGCAGACCCCTGCCAACCGAACTACTCTAATTCGAACGTGGTTACTTATGCGTGTTTCGTATGACAACACTGCCACAATGTAATAAGTGGAAGCTCCTATATATCTTTATCTGTATGAAGTGCACCGCCGAACGAGTTTGATGTCCAAACTATATGTAACAAAGTATGTATGGTCATGCACAGTCAGAGTTGTACACTGCATCTGATTTTAGCAAAGACCCTAGAATTATGCACTGTATGTTTAAACTTGTGTAGAGTATTGTTTGTACTGTTGTAGTTTAGTGTGTTTCGAGTAGCCAAACAGCGTGAATAACTTTTCATCTCAAAGAAAATAAAAGCGCAAAAAGAGCGACTTTGTCCCTTAAACTTTGGGAATATTTTATTAGACAGACGTTATCTTGTTCTTTTCTGTAGAGCGTTTCCTTCGATTGAAAGACTACTGTTCTGTGTTGAACATCATTACTTACCGACTGAAAATAGCATAAGCCGTTCACTGTTCACAAGTCTCCCCGAATCATCCAGAAACCTAGCAGGATCAAATTTCTCCGGATGCTCCCACTGTTCCTCGTTCATCTGCACAGCCCAGAAGTTTGGCATTATAAGGGATTCCTTCGGAATGTTGTAACCAAACAACTCAGAATCCTCTATCATCGACCGTGGAATACCTAACGGAACAATGCTTGCTATTCGCTGAACTTCAAAGAGCGCCGCTTCTACGTAAGGGAGTTTGGCTTTGTCAGCATAGCATGGAGCATTTTCAAGACCAATGGCGTTTTTAATTTCGCTAAAACAATTCTCTTGGATATCCTGGTTAAGGCAAAGGTAGAGTAAAGCCCAAAGCAAAGTAGTTGCAGTGGTATCAGTTCCGGCACCGAAAAGGGCAGTTAAAGAATATTTGAGGTGGTCTGGGTCTTCTGAGAAGGTGCTTGAGTTGTGCATGTTAAATGGATTTCTTTTGTAGTTTTGCACTTGACTTATGTACCCTCCGATAAACGACTCTTGAATAGGTTTATTTTGTGAAATCATCTCTGCATGTTCGGCTACTGCCTTTTCCATGAACATAACCAATCGGTTGGTCTCTGCCACAAGCATGGTTTTTAATGGCAAAGGCAAACGACACAACAATGGAATAAAAGTGAGGATTGAAGACCGCTGGGAATTCACTGCTATCTGACGAGTGATCTCTAGAAGTCCTTTGAACACCTCGTCGTCATAATCGAATCGCTTCCCGAACAGCAAGTTGCAGGTTATGTTGGAAACGGCACTCATAAGAACTTGACTCAAATCTGTAGGCGCACCGTTTAATTCTCGCAGAGACTTTACGAGATGCTTGCTTTCCTCTTGAATTCTTAGTTCGGTCGAGTTTTTTGCCATTCCTAGCTCATGGAAGACATTCGAGCAGCATTTACGAAGGTCTTTCCAAGTTGGCCATGGCGCAAAAAGGATGCCTGCAGTACGAGAACAGTAAGATGTTTTTAGAATACATTAAAGATAGAATATCCCTTCTGATTCTCAATTCTTTGAATACTTTTCTTATCTATGACTTAACAATGTGTTGCCTCATCGTGAAATTCCTGAAATAAATAAATTTTTCACCCACTTATTTTGTGAAAATCGAAAATCGAGAACATCAGGATCAAATACTGGTTGAAACAGATCTACTGTAATTAAGTTGTCTGGTACCGCCATATATTGTACGGTGACCCCTGATTTTTTATTTCGATTTATGCAGTTTTTCCTCAAGCCAACCGGCCAAACTCGACACCATTACATTAACAACCAGATGTGAACTGAATGCGCTCACGTGTTTTACAACAGGTTCATTTATAGTAGTACGCTTCACAAAACAATCAGATATCTGTCAGATCATTATATGTAGCAGCTTTCATCAAATTTCGCACAGTACTCTCAGAGTTAAATCACTAATAGAAAATTTTATTTAATATGCAAATGAGCTTTTCATTAATTGACACTGCCCAATGCTTCATGGGACAATTAGATATCTACTAGATCAACATATGTAGCACGTTTCATCAAATTTAATGCTGTAATTTTGGAGTAATAAAACTAATTATAAAGTTCAGTAAATAAGCAAATGAACCCTTAATTAACTTGACACTGTTCCATGTTTCATAGCACAATTAGATATTTATCAGACCGATATCTGTAGCAGGTTTCACCGAATTTGGTGCCGTAATTTCAAAGTCATGAACCTAAATACAAAGTTCATTAAATATGTAAATAAATCCTTAATTAACTTCACAATACTGAATGCTTTATAACACAGTCAGATATCTGTCGGACCAGTATATGCAGCAGATTTCATCAAAATTTGGTGCAGTTATGTCGGAGTTGTATGACTAATTACAAAACTTCATAAAATATGCTAATGAGCTATATATTAACTTGACACTGCCCAAAACTTCTCAGTACAATTAGATATTTATCAGATCAATATCTGTGGCAGGTTTCACTGAATCGGGTGCTGTAATTTCGGAGTTATATACCTAAATTCGAAGTTCATTAAATATGTAAATAAATCCTTATTTAACTTCACACTATTAAATGCTTTTCATCACACTTAGATATCTGTCGGATCAGTATCTGCAGTAGATTTCATCAAATTTGGTGCAGCCATATCGGAGTTATATGACTAATTACAAAACTTCATAAAATATGCAAATGAGCTATTTATCAACTTGACACTGTCCGATGCTTCTCAGTACAATTAGATATATATCAGATCAATATTTGTTGCATTTATCATCAAATTTGGTGCAGGAATTTCAGAGTTATGTCACTAATTACAAAAGTTCATTAAATATGCAAATGAGCAGGTAATTGACATGACACTCACAGTATCATCATAATGTTCTGAGGTTGTCATCTGTGAAAAGTTTCATGAAATTTTGTGCAGTATTTCTTGATCTATGTCTACACTGTCATTACAGTCTCCATAGGGAAACCATTATATGAAAAATATTATATTTGATAACTTCATTAATATGCAAGCCATACTAACCAAAATCTAATCAGCTCTCGCAAGTAGCATATGGTACCTGTCTACCAAATCTGACTTGAGTCTGTTCAGGCGTTTTTTGAGTTATCGCGTAAACAGACAGACAGACACACACTCACACACAAACGCGCACACACACACGCACGGACAGAAAGACAGACATCGCTATGACATTAGCTCATGTGTGTGAACACGTGAGCTAAAAATTGTCAGTGACACTTTACTCACATTGCATGCATATAGTCCAGTCAATCTACGAGATTTTGGCACCTAACCCACCACAAATTGCAACAGAATTTTTTTCTTCAGAATGCATTTTAATGAGGTACCCAGAACAACATATTAAAAGTTTACTCGAATCCACCTTGGGGAAATATGTCTAATTTGCATAAATCAAATATGGCGGCCAACCATCCAACAAAATAACATAATTGGCTATATATCACATATTAAACAAGCTATTTCAGATATTTCTCAGTCTGACACTAGTAATTTGGCTCAGGGAATCATTTTGGAGGTATAATGTTTCATATAGGCACCTCTTTAATTTGCATAATTCCAATATGGCGGCCTACATTCCTACAAAAGACATTTTCGGTCATATGCCACGTACTAAACAAGCTATTTCAGTGATTTTAAAGTTAAAAGTATATTTCTTAGGCATGGACAAACGATTTTCGAGATGCTATGATTTGCAGAGGTAATTTTTAATTTGCATAATTCCAATATGGTGGCCAACATACCTACAAAAAACATTTTCTGTCATATACCACGTATTAACCCTTTTGGCGCCAAAGTCTATTTTGTCAACTTTATAAAATGTACCACAGTCAATTTTTCTGCTTTTGGCCAAAATTTTGATAAAATATGTAGCTGCTGAAAAATGATATCCATTTGGTCCACATTTTATGAAAAAACCGTACAGAAAAGTTCACAGAAATTGGTAAAATATTGCATTAAAATTTTGGTGTAAAAATTACAGCAGTCAATGGGTAAACAAGCCATTTCTGTGATTTCGAAGTTAAAAGTGCATATCTTTGGCATGGACAAACAATTTTCGAGATGCAACGATTTGCTTAGGTACTTCGTTAATTTGCATAACTCCAATAGGGTTGTCAACATACCTACAAAAGACATTTTCTGTCATATACCATGTATTAACCCTTTTTGGTGCCAAAGTCTATTTTTGTCAACTTTATAAAATGTACCACAGTCAATTTTTCTGCTTTTTGCCAAAATGTTGATTAAAATCTGTAGCTGCTGAAAAATGATATCCATTTGGTCAAAAATTATGAAAAAAACGCACAGAAATGTTCACAGAAACTGATAAATATCGCATTAAAATTTTGGTGTAAAAAATTACAGCAGTCAAAGGGTTAAACAAGCTATTTCTGTGATTTCAAAGTTAAAAGTGTATTTCTTTGGCATGGTCAAATGATGTTTGAGGTGCAATGATTTGCGTTGGCACTTCGTTAATTTGCATAAATCCAATACAAAAGAAATTTTCTGTAATAAAATGTATTGAACAATCTATTTCAGCCATTTTGAAGTTTAATTATATTTCTTGAGCATGAAGAAACACCTTTTGTGGTTCAATGTTTTTAAAAGACACTTTGATGATTTTCAGAAATTAAATATGGCTGCCAAATTAATGCCCAAATAGCTTCTAATATAAATAAGGTTATGGTAGAGTTTTTAGGAATAGGAATATCAAGAAAAAACTGTCAAGAGGGCACTGCACCCAACGCACTGTATTTGCAAATATTCTTCCAATTTTTATTAATTTGTTAACCCAAGATTCAAAATTGGTTAGGTTCACCTTTTAGCTTGGCAAGCAGTCGTAAGCTGCATGATATAGAAGAGTTAATGTATGCAAATGTATGCAAATCAGCCGAATTCCTGCTTCCCTTTTATCCGAATTTCAAGATTTCCAAAGAATATAACTGTTTTAGCTGGGTCATATTTTCTGAAATTTTCACAATATGTTTTTAAATGCTATATAACAAAGCAACTATTTTGTTTTGCAATAAAATTCTTACATTTTGAATTAGAGGCATTTTTATTTTGCTAACCATGATTTTAAGCACTTTTTTTGAGTGTCAGTCGTTCAGCCCATGCCGTTTTAGAATGAGGATATACTTTTGTTTCAAGTGAAATATTACATTTCACAAAATAGTTTGTGAGGGTTTCCTTGTCATCTTAGATGAGAAATATTCCTTCGAAAAAAAACTGTGTTGGCAACGTGCAGCTCCACATTAAGTCCTTGAACAATTATTTTAAAAAATATAGAAAATATACAATAAATTTACATACAATAACGATCCATTTACGAATAAAAGTTTATTTTAATAGGTGTCTGTGATACCTGAATTCGTTAAAATACCCCATAAATATATTGTATTTTGAAAAGAATGTTAAAGCAAATTTGGTAGACTTACATATATGACTTCCGAACGGATTAAAATACGTATATGTTGATGTGCGTTTACTATTGAGTTGTAAGAAAGTCATGCAATTTTAATTATTTGTGATTTTTCTAAATATGACAACCGTTAATGATTGTTAGTCATCTAATAATAATCTCTTTCTGAATATAACATTGGATTCATCTGTGTACGGCATTATTTGTGATTTTTATAGGTGCTTTATACTCTACAGTGTTAAAACATGTAATCTTTAATGTTTACTGTTTTAAAAAAGTCGTGGACAAAATCTTTAGTTTCTAATTTAGACTGAACCCCTTCCTTATGGACGAGTGCATCTTTGGTACATCCCCCTAGATGATAGGCAAGAAGTCATCACATATAACAGCAAAAATACAATAAACACAACAAAGATAATAACAACGCAAAAAAATAAAATAATGTGACCAAAAATAACACATGCCACAATACAGACAAATTAAAACTTAGCGCTGATGCAAACAATGTCAGACTCTTAAAAACTTGATCAACACACAAACTCACAAAAATTGAAAATTGCATGGTTAGCAAAGACTTAAAATTAATTCCAACAACTCATTAGCCCAACAGAATCCAACTGTTACACCATACAAACATGTACATCTGGAAAAATGACACTTGAAAAAATGGCTCAAGATGTACTTCTTTGTATTGTGTAATAGTTGGATTCTGTGTTTGGATTAATTGTAAGTCTTTGCTAAAGCATGCAGTTTTCAGATTTTTTGAGTTTGTGTGTCCAGAAAGTTTTTATGAATCTGCAATTGTTTGCAATAGTGCTAAGTTTCAATTTGTGTGTATTACGACACTTTTTATTTCGGCCATATCATTTTTTCTGTTTTTTTTAGCTTTGTTGTGTTTATTGTATTTTGCTGGTATGTGTGATGACTTCTTGCCTATCATCTAAGGGATCTTATAAAGATGCACCCATCCATAAGAAGGGGGTTCAGTCTAAATTAAAAACTAAAGATTTTGAACACCCCATTTTGTAACGGTAAACATTACAGATTACATGCTTTGACACTGTAGAGTGCTAAACACCCTTACAAATTACGAAAATGCCACACACAGATGAATTCAATGTTATATTTAAAAAGAGACTATATCATTCAGAAGACTAACATTCATTAACATTAACAGTCGTCATATACAGAAAAATAAAAAATTTTTAAAACTGAATGTCCAAGGACTAAACAGTTTCTTCTTGATAGTTTCCTAGTGCTAAAAACTATACCAAAACCGTTATTTATATTAGAAGCTATTAAGCCATGGGGCATTAATATGGCAGCCATATTTAATTTATGCAAATTATCAAAGGGCCTTTGTAAAAACTGAGCCACTAAAAGTGTTTCTTCATACCCAAGAAAAATATTAAAACTTTAAAATCAAAGAAATAGCTTGTTTAATGCGTGATGTATGACAGACAATGTCCTTTGTAGGAATGTTGGCCACCATATTGGATTTATGCAAATTAACAAATTACCTATGCAAATCATAGCATCTCGAAAATCGTTTGTCCATGCCAAAGAAATATACTTTTAACTTTAAAATCACTGAAATAGTTAGTTTAATACGTGGTATATGACCGAAAATGTCTTTTGTAGGAATGTTGGCCGCCATATTGGAACTATGCAAATTAATAAAGTACTTATAAGGAACATTATACCTCCAAAATAATTCCCTGGGCCAAATTACTAGTGTCAGACTTTGAAATCACTAAAATAGCTTGTTTAACATGTGATATATAGCCAATTATGTTATTTTGTTGGATGGTTGGCCGCCATATTTGATTTATGCAAATTAGACATATTTCCCCAAGGTGGATTCGAGTAAACTTTTAATATGTTGTTCTGGGTACCTCTCTGAAATGCATTCCGAAGAAAAAAATTCTGTTGCAATTTGTGGTGGGTCTAACCCTATTTTGACTGGACTAATACATAAATGGCGTTGCATGCATGCATGCATGCATGCATACATAAATACATTGCATACATACATACATACATACATACATACATACATACATACATACATACATACATACATACATACATACATACATACATACATACATACATACATACATACATACATACATACATACATACATACATACATACATACATACATACATACATACATACATACATACATTTCGATGCATGCATGCATGCATGCATGCGGACGTACATGCGTGCGTGTGTGCTTGCATGCGTACATACGTACATACTCTGCAATGTGTGTGTGTGTGTGTGCCAAATGAGAGCCAAAAATGACAGCGACTTGTCCTTTTAATTGTAGTTCCTGTAAGAAACTATTCTTAAGTATTTTTCTGCGCAGAAGATAAAAACAAGCTGTTTGATTTCATTGAAGGTAAAAAGCTGTCTTTGTTTGGAACAGTCAAGTTTCAAAGTCCAAAAAATTGAGGTCAAGTAATCTTAGGCATCGATGCTTGTGCAGTAGTTTGAAGTCTGACCTTGAAGGTACAACAATGGTTTGTGCTCAACACTATGCACAGACGTTCCTTATGGCGTAGCCAATGAGCTACTTTGAACGGGATAGACTTTCTGATAGCTGATAGTTGTAACTCATTATCGCCGGCGTTTACGTAAAATCAAGGGTAGTTTTTCAGCCCCGAACTAAGCCCCATATTAGTGATCCCGCTCGCTTGGCTGAAACGTTTAAAATAATCAGTAAACACTGCATGCGAATCGGAGATATGGTGGGCAGTGGAGAAAGGACTACAAATGAGAGGACACAGCCGCCAAGAGCTGCGAGGATAAAGGCCCTGGTCACACTGAACCAATCAAAGGTCACTTGTAATTGACGCCTCCATAAGAAATTGCTTTTCTTTGAGCTCATACCTTTGCCATTAAACAACTGACGGAAAAGTCCTTCTTGTATCCTCGAAGAGAACATAGAAGACTTTTTGATAAAAGCTTCTTTGATCGCTCGACTGCTGTTCAGAACCACCACCAGCTCCGTACCAAGTCGCACACTGAAGACGTCTCCATAGACTTTAGCCCATTCCTTGAATTTTTTGTGAGGTCTTTCGCCAAGACGTAACAGGCATCCAATTAAAGGCAGACCCGAAGGACCAGGTGGTAGGTTGCGTCGAGGGTAACGATGCCACAGAGCTGTGGTTAATATGATGATGAGAACGAGGACAACACGGAGAAACTCGAACATAGTTAGAAGCCAATCGAGTTCACCTTGATATGAGGTGAGATGAGCTACTGGTATTCCACATTTTAAAGGGTGGTCATGGATGAGCGGGCTTTTTCATATGACGTCACAGTTAACACAATAAAACAGGTCTAAGGTCATCTGCGTAATGTTATTCAGATCTATACAGAAGTGAAAAATACTCATAATTGATCAAGAAAATTATTGTAGGAATTATTAATTGATAATACATTTATGCAGGAAATATATTTTTGGCTTTGAAGTGATCCAACAAGGACGCTGGTAACACAAAGGTCGGAGAGGGTTACATAGCTAGTTGACCTTAAACCGACATCTTATAGCGTTTAGCACGCGAAGAGTGCGTGATACACCTCACGTGGGATGAAGTTACGTCACATGGTTCATATGGAATGGACGCATCACACATTACTAGATCAACTGCTAGGTCAATATTAATTTTTGGAGCATGCTATGACATAGCTGAGACATGTATAAACGAGAAAAATCCAGAGACTAAAGGAGAGCTAGGACTGTACCTAGACGAGAGTTTCTCCAGCATTCTGTACAACCCGTTATTGTAGTCTGGGTACAGACCTAAAGTTATTCTTCATTTGTCATTTGTAATAAAGATCTGAAGAGCACATTACAAGTGACAACTTGGTGCCTGCTTCAGTCACTGAGAGTTTTACGATTACCCGTGGTGCCTTTCAGCACTAAGACAACGAAACCAGAGTTCATCAAATGTTCTATATCAAAACCAGATATGAACTGAATATGCTCACGTGTTTTACAACAGATTCATTAATAGTAGTACGCTTCACAGAACAATGAGATATATGTTATCACGATATGTAGCAGGTTTTTTCAACTTCGCACAGTCCTCTCAGAGTTTAATCACTAATTACAAAACTTTATTTAATATGCAAATGAGCTGTTAATTAATTTGGCACTGCTCAATGCTTTATGGGACAATTAGATATCCATCAGATCAACATTTGTAGCACGTTTTATTTAATTTTATGCTGTAATTTTATAGTAATGTCACTAATTACAAAGTTCATTAAATATGCAAATAAACCTTAAATTAACTTGACATGGTTCAATGATTCATAGCACAGTTAAATATTTATCAAATCAATATCTGTAGCACGTTTCACAAAATTTTGGTGCTGAAATTTCAGAGTTATATACCTAATTACAAAGTTTATTAAATATGCAAATGAACCCTTAATTAACTCTACACTACTAAATGCTTTACAACACAGTTAGATATCTGTCGTAACAGTATGTGCAGCAGATTTCATCACATCTGGTGCAGTTATTTTGGAGTTATATCACTAATTACAAAACTTCATAAAATATGCAAATGACCTCCTTGTTATCTTGACATTGCTAAATGCTTCTCAGTACAATTGGATATTTATCAGATCAACATCTGTAGCAAGGTTCATCAAATTTAACGCTGTAATTTTGGAGTAATATCAATTACAAAGTTCATTAAATATGCAAATGAACCCTTAATTAACTTCACACAACTAAATGCTCTACACCACAATTAGATATCTGTCGGATCAGTATCTGCAGCAGATTTCATCACATCTGGTGCAGTTATTTTGGAGTTATATCACTAATTACAAAACTTCATAAAATATGCAAATGACCTATTTGTTAACTTGACACTGCCAAATGCTTCTCAGTACAATTAGATATTTATCAAAATAATATCTGTACCCGATTTCACTGACTTGGGTGCCGTAATTTCAGAGTTATATACCTAATTACAAAGTTCATTAAATATGCAAATGAACCCTTAATTAACTTCACACTACTAAATGCTTTACACTACAGTTAGATATCAGTCGGATCAGTATCTGCAGCAGATTTCATCACATTTGGTGAAGTTGTATCGGAGTTATATGACTAATTACAAACTTCATAAAATATGCAAATGAGCTATTTATTAACTTGACACTGCCCAATGCTTCTTAGTATAATTAGATATATATCAGATCAATATTTGTTGCAAGTATCATCAAGTTTGGTGCAGGAATTTTAGAGTTATCTCACTAATAACAAAAGTTCATTAAATATGCAAATGAGCAGATAATTGACATGACACTCACAGTATCATCATAATGTTCTTAGATTGTCATCTGTGAAAAGTTTCATGAAATTTTGTGCAGTATTTCTTGATATATGTCTACACTGTCATTACCGTCTCCATAGGGAAACCATTGTACGGAAAAAAATGATATTGCATAACTTCATTAATATGCAAGCCACACTAACCAAAATCTAATCAGTTCTTGCAAGTAGCATATGGTACCTGTGTAACAAATCTGACTTGAATCCGTTTAGGCGTTTTTGAGTTATCGTGTAAACAGAAAGACAGACAGACACACACACACACACACTAACACACACACACGGACAGACAGACAGACAGACAGACATCACTATGACATTAGCCCACGTGTTTACACACGTGAGCCAATGGATCCCCCTTTAAGCGGACAGAAAGCCCCAAATTTTGTCCCTTTTATAATATTTATGTCCCTGTCAATCTAATTCACCAGTCTATTGTAATTTCGCCCACCTCCGTTATAGCTACAACTTGTGCCGGTGTAAAGTTTTAGTGGTTTCTGTATGTCCGAGAATTCCATCGGACACACTACAATTAAGCTCACCTGAAATTTTACTTTCAGAATGATGGAATGGTGAGCCCCTAGGCAGCCTTGACAACTAGAGAAGACCGAATTTTTAATTTCTTGCGAGCCATATACCTTGACATGTCAGAAAATCAAGTCCAATTATCAAATTTCGTCAAAGATTTTTAACTGAATAAATTGACATTAATGCTTTCTTACCTGTAATTGTTACACGTGTAATAATAACTCCCTTAACGGGTATCTGACGGTGCGTCAGCCAATTTTAGTGAATAATAATTTGACTTGGGAATTTAAAAACTATCTAATTCCTGAATATCTGACAAGAACTCATGACCGACTATAATTGCGGCTTCTCTGACGACAATTTCTCCATTTCTCTTCCCTTGCCGTTCACAGGCACTTCTATTTCTACTGCCAAATTCAAATTTCGAACCTCCCGGCTTTATTCGTTTTTATATCTAGAGACCTCCTGCGAAACGATTTCGAGCAATGGTCTGGCCGACCACAAAATATAATGACTAATCCCTCGCAAAACGGCGTGGAGAATTTTTACTAATCAATAAGCCCGGCAACCACATGATATGTATAAAAAATAACATCACTCTTTCTCTATGGGTTACTAAAATTTCGTGAAATCTCCTTGAATTAGAGTGCAATATGTTACTCCTTTGTCTCCGTTCGTAATGATTTGAGGAATTTCCTCGTAGCCTGTCCCTCCGTTATATTGCACACACCATTGTTCTTGGTTGCTTTGGCCTTTGGAGAAACAAGAAGGTGCCGCAGAGTTTGATTGGGTTTGAAAACAACAGATATGCTGTATTTCGCGTAATTCTGCATAGTTTCTCAGAGATGGCTTGTGCCTTGTGTATGAGGCAATGTGGCCATGCCTTTTCGTTTGTTTATTGATTTTATGACTATCTCTGGTATGGGAGGACAAAGGGATCGTATTCTTATGTTGTTTCTGTGCCCATTCCGGATAACTGCAAGCGGCCAGTGACTCAGCAGGTCGACAACTTATCTTCTTCTCTTGTACCAGGGGTTTCACGTCAGTATTTTAGTATTCGGAGCACTCCACGTTTTTGGTAAAGGGGATGGTGAGAAGGGCAATTAAGATACTGAATAGTATGGGTTGCTTTTGTACACAGCTTTAAATTGTCAGCTAACCATTTGCATTTCTAAGACAAACAAAAGCAATGGCATGGTTAGTTTTCAGTCTCGCTGGTGAACTTGCGTTCAGCTTTTGCATCGTTGATGCTGCTGAGTCAGGAATACTTGGCTGTTTTATTGTAGAATGTAGTAAGTAGAAATAAATAGGTGATAAAATGAAAATGTACACGAGTCTCTAAGAAAAAAGGACCATTGCAAAAGGTCGAAAACCATTGTTTGAAAACGAGGAGATGTTTGAGTGTGAGTCATTTTGTCGTCAAATGTGCATAGTTTGTGATGTAATCAATCCTGCTCGTAAAGTTTTGTAGTTTCTTGAAGTTGTTACCAAAGCGTGTACAATTTAGGTAGACAGAAATTATGCAGTTACTTTCTTTAATTTTATTTGTCTGTGACCGAGACTTAAGAAGTTTCTTCCATGGTTTTTTGGGTAAAATACACCTGCTTATCAACTGACAACAGTAAAATAAAGACATTGAAAAATAATGTTCAAAGTCAGCCACTTTGACAACCGTGGATACAATAAAACGTATTTGTCATATAAAATAAAATTTATTGCGCTAGTACCGAATTACCGTTTAGTTCAGACGCGACCTTGACAATGATATATATATATATATATATATATATATATTATATATATATATATATATGTTTGTTTTTATTTATTGACCCAATGAGCTGATGACACGTAACAACTTCAAGTTCTCTATGCGTCTCTCATAATACTTTTGGGCAAGGATATGTGATCAGAGTTTTGTATTTCAAGCATTTATAAAAGGCATGACGAAAGTACAGAATTTCTATTAGTTTAAAAATAATCTGTTCACCGTTTGAGGAAATATATGTTGCTTGACCGGTAATTTTGGATGTAAGTTTATTGATTAAGGTGGAATGCGGCCCGGGGACACAACTTCAGACTTTTACTTTTTAATATATTATCTTGTTTACTGTTTGTGAGGGCTCATTTTTAAAGCCCCATGAGTAAGAAAAATTTTGACATTCTTAGTTTTTTCTAAAATTGAAACATGTGCTTTCCCTTAACACAGAGATGGCGGGCATCTTGCACTTCAAATATCAGAGACGTTGGTATTTGTGTCTGTAGAACCAGACTTTGCACGGTGATCCCTAATGTTTTATTCGTGATTTTTAAATGCTCAGTAAATCGTTTAAAGTTCATTAAGGAAATTCGAGTATTTTGCGATTTAGGTGCATATTACCTTTGATGCACACATAATAAAATGCCGAATTGTAAAGTCGTAAAATTGTATTTTCGGGTGGAGTGTAATCAGATCAGTCACTGGACATCCGGAATGGTCCGTGGAGGTAGGGACTGGACAAAAGTAACAGTTGGAGGCCAGTGTTATTTTTCACGCAAGGAGTTTAGAAGGATTATGAAATTTCATGCTTGACTTTTGGGAGGGTCACAATTTTTTGTGCAATTATTAGAAGGCAAGATGTGACCGATATTGTGCCTCATCCAAAAATATCGAATCATAATACATGGGAGTCTAATGGGCAAATTAATAACAATTTTCCTTTATTGAACAAGCTATACCTGTATATTGATATTAATGTACACTTTACTTCACATTCCAGGTAAAACGTGCATGGATGTACAAGAAATTTGATATTTATATTTCACCGAAAATGTGCATCCGCTATACATGGTTGTCTACAAGAAAACTATGAACACTTTTTCCTACATAAAACTAAATATTTGTAATGTGCAAACGTTTCAACACAATTTGTACAAATCTGAATAAGGTCATCCATAGGGACTGGTATACAAATTATTATAAAGCTGTCGGACCAGCCGAAATAGCAAAATTAGCCTCAAAATTACGAATTTGCATATTTCATCACATAGCTGATTAAGGGTATCGCTGGAGATCTGTACTCTAAATATTAAAGGAATGACACTAGCTGGTTCGGAGAAGAAGCTGAAATGTACAAAGTTGACTTGCACCGGACGACGAACGGCAGATGACGGATGCCGAATGCCAGACGATAGACGACGCCACACATCCATCTATTAGATAAGCTCTACATCACTGACAGCGTTTAACAATTCATACAAATTGAATTTAGAATATGATGGTTAGTGCATATGTGTACAAGAACGTCAATTTGAAATTTCACCAAAAAGATTCATTATACATGGTAATCTATGAGAAAACTATGAATTGTTTTTTATTATACCGAACAAGCTAAATCTGCTTTTATCAGCGTTTGGCCAAATGTAGTAATTTAGTAGAAAAGAATAGGGTGTTTGAAAGTAAAGATGTGAAGACAAAATATGATATTAAATTTCAATGCAAATATTAATTGGCCACTCAAAGTCTATAGTAGTCTATAGGTAAACTATTATATATTTTGTGTGACAAAACTTGCTATATCTGTGTAAGTATTTGTAAATTTACTTTTAGGTTGTGCTATATTAAGTTTAGTGGCGACCAATGATACTATTCTCAGTATAATAACAAGCCAAACAATAAATAAAGGTAAACTTTTACAGCTTTTGTTCCTGTTGATGATTTTGAACAGAAAATTGTATTTCAAGTAGTTTAAACGCACTCTGTTATTTCAAAGTTCTTTACTGGTCGTCTGCTGCTCTTCCGACTACAATAATTTTGAAATTTTCTGGAGCGACGACAAAGCCAAAATGACCTTCAGTTGACGGAATGATTTCATCGTCTGGTAACTTAAAGTGGAATTGCTGTATGAGTCGTGTCAGAAAGAGAAACATTTTCATGTTTGCTAGCTGAGAACCGAGGCACTAAAGAGGACCTGTAGCCGAAAAAAGCTGCAATAAACAATATTGGAACTAATTTGGGGTGATTGGATGGTGAAGTAATGTCGATTTAATCTACAAATGATCTATTTTGTCCCTTAAAGTTTGTGAATGTCTTATAAGACGAACGCAATTTGTTATTTGCTCTAGAGCATTTCCTTCGATTGAAACACTGCCGTTCTGTGTTAAACATCATTACTTACCCACTGAAAATGGCATTAGCCGTTCACTGTTCACAAGTCTCCCCGAGTCATCCAGAAACTTAGCAGGATCAAACTTCTCTGGATGCTCCCACAGTTCCTTGTTCATAAGCTTAGCCCAGAAGTTTGGTATTATTATGGATACCTTTGGAATGTTGTAACCAAACAACTCAGAATCCTCCATCATCGACCGTGGAATACCTAAGGGAACAATGCTTGCTAACGCTGAACGTCCAACAGCACCGCTTCTACGTAAGAGAGTTTGGCTTTGTCAGCATAGGATGGAGTATTTTCAAAACCAATGGCGTTTTTATTTCACTAAAACAATTCTCTTGGATATCTTGGTTTAGGCAAAAGTAGAGTAAGGCCCATAGCAAAGTAGTTGCAATGGAATCAGTTCCAGCGCTGAGAAGGACAGTTAAGAATATTTGAGGTGGTCTGGATCTTCTGAGAAGTTGCTTGAGTTGTACTTGTTTGATGGATTTCTTTTGTAGTTTTGCACTTGACGTATGTACCTCCGATGAACTCTTGAACAGGTTCACACTGTGAAATCATCTAAATATGTTCAGCTATTGATTTTTCCATGAACATAACCAGCCGGTTGTGCTGTGCTACAAGCATGGTTTTCAATGGCAAAGGCAAACGACACAGCAACGGAATAAAAGTGAGGATAGAAGACCGTTTGGAATTCACTGCTATCTGACGACTGATCTCCAGAAGTCCCACACCTCGTCGTCATAATGGAATCGCTTTCTGAACGCGTTGTGAACAGGTTATATTGAAAAAGCACTTATAATAACCCCAGCAAATCTGTAGGCGCACCGTTTAATTCTCACAGAGTCTTTAAGAGATATTGGCTTTCTTCTTGAATTCCTAGCTCCGTCGAGTTTTGCATGCCATTCCTTGCTAATGGAAGATATTCGAGCAGCATTCGAATTGGCCATGGCGCAAAAAGGATGTCTGCACACGAGAAGAGTAACCAGATAGTTCTTTTGAACAGGTAAGGTAGAATACACCTTCGGATTCTCAAATGCTAAAGTAGTTTTCTGATCTATCACTTGACAATGTGTCGGCTTATTGTGGAACCTTTGGAATGACTAAGACTTTCACCGACTTTTTCTTGAAACCGAAAATTATTTTTTCTCTCAGAGATAGCATCGGGATCGAGGCCATTTTGAAGTTCGATGATTGGTTAACGTGGGAGAAGGGATACTATAAATAAAAGGGCAAGGCCGCCAAGATTGGTGAGGATGGCTTCTCCCTAGTAACCAAGAGGACGTGCTTGGTCTTTTGCATGGGTTATGAACTTCTAGGAAGGTTTTCGAATTCGTTACAATGAAGGATTTGTAACGTTTTTTCGTAATATATTTAGAACTTGAGGCCACATCCAGTTTAAGGCAGATTGGAATTGGATTGGAATGGAATCAGTTCCAGCGCTGAGAAAAAATAAAAATAAAGATAGAGAAATTGGTACAAATGCTAAATTTATGTTCTATAATTTAGCAGGTATTCCTAGCTGGGACCACAATATAGTTCTTCTGAACTAGTCGAGTTGTGGCCCCTTATGTTTATACTATATAGATAACATAAGGTGTACATCTGCGGATATGGACAGAAAAATCTATAGCAATGATTACAAACTATATTTCATATCAGGTACAGATCAAAAAATATATTACGAGAAACAAATGATATGAGACAGATCATAAAACAACAAGACAACGTGACCAGAAAACCCCACATCTTTTGGGGAAAATAGTATCAACAGGCAAGTAGCCAGTCTTTTAAATGACGTTTGAAATGTTTCTTACACTTAACTTTTTTATAGAATCTGGTAGTTTGTTCCATAGCATAGTTGCAGCATATTTCAAATTATGTTGGCTCAAAGTAAGATTAACCTTAGGAATATAGAAGTTTTCACCAGTTTTAAGACGTGTTGAATAACTATGAGGCACTGGATCGAGGTAACGATATACCGAATGTGAGAAATGACTATTTTTAAGGTCAAAGATAAAAGTACAAGTATTAAATTCACATTGCTTATGGACATTGAGAATTCCCAGTTGCTGAAATAGAGGGGCGGTATGAGCTCGCGCAGCAGAGAATGTGATAAGGCGGACAACCTTTTTCTGTAAAATTAGGATAGGTTGGAGTAAAGAACTGAATGTATTCCCCCAGATCTCAATACAGTAACAAATATGGGGTAAAATCATGGAGTTATAAAGCAAAAGCAAAATTTCTTTGGGGACGATATGACGAATTTTAGAAATAATTCCAACCATCGGGGCGATTAATTTTCTAACTTTATCAATGTGAGCCTTCCAAGTCAAGTGCTGGTCTAAAATTACCCCCAGATAATTTGTTGACGAGACATTCGCGACCATATTTCCATCCACACTCAAGCTGCCCTCTGTATTTACCAGCCTCTGGGGTGTTTTAATTAACATAAAATTTGTTTTTTCTACATTAACAGTGAGCTTGTTTGCACTGCACCAGTCACAGGCCTTCTGAAAGTCAACATTTATCTGGTCAAGGTTGATGACACTTGTGTTTTTAATAAATTTGAACATATTTGTATCGTCAGCAAATAGACGAAAATCGAAAATATCAGTAGAGTTTACAATATCATTTATATATAACAAAAATAAAATAGGACCAAGAATAGACCCTTGTGGAACCCCACATTCAATTGACCTATATGACGAAAATACATTGCTTATATTGACGGTTTGTTTACGTTCTGAAAGATAGCTTTTGAACCAGTGTAAAGGCAACCCCCTTATACCATAATAGTCTAATTTTTGTAACATAATGTCATGATTAATTGTATCAAAAGCCTTTCTAAGGTCTATAAAAATCCCAAAAGTTGTGAAACCATCGTCAAGTTTTTCCATTATATCAGAGATCAAATCGGCCAAGGCAAGTTTTGTACTATGTTTTTTGCGAAAACCAAATTGAGTCTTGAGGAGAATATCATACTTCTCCAGGTAAGTGATGAGTTGGTTTTTAACAACAGATTCAACTATTTTACTGAAGACTGGTAAAACAGAGATAGGCGATAATTTCCAACATTCGTAACAGAGCCCTTTTTATAGACTGGTATGACTTTGGCAACTTTTAAGTCGTGTGGAAAGATGCCTTGGCTTAAAGAACAATTTATTACATGTGCCAATGGATAAGAAATAATGTGTGCTGCATGGTTACAAGCCTAGGGTGAATCATATCTTGCCCGATGGATTTATTGGGGTCAATCTTCCTAATTTCATTGAACACATCATTTTCAGAGACCGGGCGAAAGAAAAAAGAATTAAGATGGTCGCCTTTTAGATATTGACGAAAATCCCCGTTGATACGAATTTTCTCAGCAAGATTAGGCCCTACACTGGTAAAATACTCATTAAACTCTTCAGCAATATCAACACTATCCGACAGACAAGGCTGGTCGGGTCTATTTGTATGCAATTTGTCTGGGGTACATTTTGTACAGGAATTGTTCAAAATTTCATGTAAAACTTTCCATGTCTTATTGGTGTTCCCATTTGCATTAATTACCAGATTAGTATAATATTTTTTCTTTGCTGATTTAAGTAGCTTCGTCAGTAGATTTCTGTACAATGTGTACTTATTTTTAACATTTTCATCGTAAGGATTATTTTTCATTTTACTAAACAATTTATGTTTCGTGTTGATGGACTTAAGCAAACCCCTAGAAAGCCAAGGTTTTTTGATACATTGTTGCCTGTTACGAACTGAAATCACCTTGAGGTGTCTCTGCATAACGTCATAAAAGATGCTATGGAAATTTGCATATGCATCAGTTGGATCCTCGCATTCGTATACAGATTGCCAGGATACATCACTCAAATCAGCCAAGAAAAGATTTTTATCGTAGTTCTTAAAATCATATTTCTTAGTTCTATGATGCGGCCTAAATACATGATTGAGGTGTTTAAAAATACCAAAGATAGGGTAGTGATCAGAAATATCAGAGAGAACAACGCCACAATCAATGAAACAATCCGTCATATTTGTTATCAGATGATCAATGACAGTACTTGAAGTGTTCGTGACTCTAGTAGGGGTGTCAATTACTTGCATAAAATTGTACATATTCAAAAGTGTGACGTATTGAGCAGCAGATGGAGACTCAACAGATGTGTCAATGTTTACATCGCCAAGAATAATACAATCTCTCGCTTTGGTTGACATCTGGTCGAGGCATTCTTCAAAACTGTCAATGAATTCACTACACGGAGTATTTGGCTTACGGTAATTTACACCTACAACAACTTTTTTGTTGTCAATGATCGTTTCAATAAAGAGTGACTCACAATGCTGAATTTTACATGACTTTATGCGGTTGAAAGACAAAGACTCGTGTATGTAGAGTGCCACTCCACCACCATGAGATCCCTCACGATTACAAGTAACTAGATTATATGAGGGTAAATTATAAAGACTGTGATTTGAATTGGGATGCAACCAAGTTTCTGTGAGAGCCACAAATAAAAACTTCTGGTCTAAAATATTCAAGAATGCAACGAGGTCATCAAAATGCTTAGCCAGGGATCGGATATTCAGGTGTAAAAAAGAACATGAAGTCTTGGACAAAACTCCACTGGCGTTAAATTGTCTACGCTTAGTGATGTACAATTGCGTTTTACAATAAAGTCTTCAGACATAAGCTGAATAATAAAACAAACATACTGACGTCCACATTATTTGATGTGATGAAGATCTTCATATGATTTCATCTTCACAACAGGGGAGCTGTCTTCTTTCCTGAGATATATGTGTCCGTTTTGTGTCCAAATGTACTTCCATCTCGCTGTTTTCCTTTTATTGTTGACTTCGTGAAACAATTTCTTGTTCTTGGTGGTGAGCTGTTCATTAATGTAGATACGCGAGTTCTGTTGTACCGGAGAACGTAGTCCAATGTCTGACGCATTCTTGTTACGTAGATGTTTCTTGGATTTGTATAGATTATTTCGCACGCTTCTTCTAGTAAATCGAACAATGATGGTAGAGGTATGTTGTCCTTGCCTTTTAGGCAAGCGGTGACTAATGTCAATGTCACTCTCTGCCACGGATACACCAACTGCATTTGCCACTTTTTCGTTACAATTTTGTCGGTGTCCTCATCTTGCGTTTCCGTATACCGTGAATTTCTAGATTGTTTCGCCTGGTATACTGTTGTAAATCATCGATTTCTTCCTCCGCTGCTTTAATTTTGCTTTCAGTTACTTCCAACTTCTTACGCAATGCCGTGTTCACTGTAATAAGTTCTTGCATTTGTGTTTTGTAGTCGTCAAAGAAAGAGTTCATAAAATTTACCGATTGTTGTAGTTCTTGCAGTGTACTGGACATCGACGAAAGGCTGTCAACTTTCTTGCATAATGTCTCAAGCCTGCTTTCAATACTTGACATTTGGGTTGGAGCTCCATTGTCCGCCATCTTGCCTTTGTTCGTCTTTCTACTGTTGGTGGTGCGTGGAAATCTTTCAGCTTCACAAGATCTGCAAAGGAGGAGATCCCCTTGGCACAGACGTACACCCCTGGTCTTGTCGCAGTCGTTGCATTTCATCATACATACTCAGAGAAATGTTTAGTCACTTAGAATGGGTGCATACTCAAAAAGTCCTGGAGAGCTCTTTTCTCGCGTGCAGCCCCGACGACGACGCCATCACACCGTCTACTTTCCCAAATTGGACTGTGTGCCATTCTGAATCTCAAGCTTCCATAGTATAAGATTTATTGATTCAGTAGCTGTGTACTTATTGTATTGATTTCTGAGTACCAATATTAAAGAGGCACTCCCACTTGGTAGCATTTTTAAAACACAAATTTTTAATGCCACGGTCGATATTTGACGTGCGACTCCGCGTGGATCGCGAAATATCGATAAAAACATGTCATTTCCCGTGCGTATTTTTCACATCTCAAAGTTTTACGATCGTTTCTGGTTATGACCCCAAATCCCCGAAAGTGTGCTGTTGTGCTAATTGACGATATTCTAAGGGGTCCAAAAACGTTCGAATGACGCAATTAATTTACCTCCAATTGCAATGACTTTATATACATCATTATCAATGCCTTTACCTCTGGTAATTCTTTTTTAAAACTTATCCTTAGATTTTGTCGTGTTCATTATTCTCAATCAGTTGTATTAAATTTTTAAACAATACCACATAGATATCAGTTTTTACGTGTAAATATTAATTGCCTATGATGACTACATTTTGTCGTCTGCCACACAGTTACGCGTGGTTCGATACATAGCGGCCGCCGCGTGTGGTATGCGCGTATACCACGCGGCGGCCACTATGCATACTATGTATCAACCGCACCTATCTGTGCTAGTGACCTATGCGAATTCTGGTGGAATCAGCAAACTTTGTTTTCGTTTTTTTTGCCGAGTCAGTAGGACTCGGCTTTCTCCCATGGGACATGACCGCTCACCGACGCGAGTGGTACTGCTGTGGCGTACAGCAGCGTCAGCGTAGACTCGTACTCCATAGCTTAGTTGACAATGGCCCCAGTGCCGAACATTCTATGTTCGGAAGCTGAATCAGGTGGGCCACTGGAATTCAAACTTTAACTTTTTGAGGACATGTTTTATCGATATCTCGCTATCCTCGCGCAGTCGCCATGTCAAATATCGACCGTTGGCATTAAAAAATTGTGTTTTAAGAATGTTACCTAGTGGGAGTGCCTCTTTAAAGAAGAAAGGAATTTACTCGACCCCTGATCCCCTTACACGGCACTGTGTAAATCAGAAGCTGGAATACAAAAATCCGGAGTTTCGATGATATTGTGATAAAATATTCCTTTAGAATGAGAAATTGAAATGAGAGTCGTCGGTAGAAAATATCGCGTTTGATTAACCATGTCACGTTGATAATATAATATTATTATTGTACACGGCAAATTGCCACGCATTTTGTGTATACAGCGGCTATATTATTGTAGGGAGCAATCAAAATTTCACACTGAAGCACCATCAGTTCTTCCAGGCAATTCGCATGATACATCGAAATGATTTAATAACAGGAAAGGTGTCTTGAGGTCGAAGTGACAAGGGTACCGTGGACAAGGCTACCACAATCAGCGACATGTGAATGCGAAATGGGGTTGAAACAGACAGTGGTCGAGGTGACCTGCTTCGGGCGGGTATATAGGCACTACACTGAACACCGAGCACATGCGCCATTTGAGAAAGATGACAAGAGGGCACATAACAAGTTTCTTTTCTTTTCGCCTAAGGTATCCGCAAATGACTTTCGAATAACAAAACAAAGGTCATTGCTGCTCATACCTTTGTTATTATGCAGCTGAGGAAAATTCCTTCTTGTATCCTCGAAGAGAACATAGAAGACTTTTTGATGAAAGCTTCTTTGATCGCTGGATTGCTGTTCAGAACCACCCTTAGCTCCGTACCAAGTCGCACACTGAAGACGTCTCCATAGACTTTAGCCCACTCCTTGAATTTTTTGTGAGGTCTTTCGCCAAGACGTAACAGGCATCCAATTAGAGGCAGACCCGAGAGACCAGGTGATAGGTTGCGTCGATTGTAACGATACCACAGAGCTGTGGTTAATATGATGATGAGAACGAAGAAAAACATGGAGAAACTCGAACATAGTGAGAAGCCAATCGCGTTCAGTTTGATTGAGGTAAGATGAACCACTGCCACTTCAATCTTTATGGAGTGGTCATAAATGAATGTGAACGTATTTTGTCAAATGACGTCACAGTCAACACCATGATGGGTTGAAAGGTCATCTACGTCACGTCATTTAGATTTATACAATAGTGAAAAATATATATAATTTATCAAGAAAATATTTGTACAAATTATCCATTGATCATAAAGTATGAAGGAAAAAGTTACATTTAACCTTTATCCTGCAAAGATGAGGGCTACATTTTTATTACAGCGAGTTGACCTTTGTCCGACAACTTATAATGTGACGATTATTGTGTACATCCTTGATTTCCTCAATTTCATCGGAAGTTTGCTTGCGCATGTGTAATAATATTCACGTCGCCAGTTTGACCTTGTTCCGCTGCAGTCAAAGTCAATCATCTGAAACATCATCATCAATCATCTGAAAAGGGATATATCTAGAGCAAAGTTTACTCCTGTATTTCATGGAAATATAGCCCCTTTCTGGTGAGCCTGAAAGTCATCACACTAATTTTGTAAAATTCCTACATCTTTTTTCGACTATCTTGCAAATTTTGATATTTTCTGTTTACTTGAGACTTGGTTACACATTCTGCAACGGTGTAGCATAAAAACAGGCAGAAAGGGTAAAGTTGGCAGTGGAGTCTCTGTTTTTGTCAAAAATTGGCGCTGTGCTGGCATAACCGATTGTATTCCAATTTATCTGATTCTGTATTTCTTATGTTAGATTGTCATACATTTGGCTTTCCAGCTAATATGATTGTAGGATATGTTTACATTACAGCAGAGGAAAACGATAGAGATAGAGGGTTCAAAACGATATGTATCCGAGAAAAAGTGCAATTGAGTTGCCAGACCAACAAATTGTAAATTTCAAAGCTAAATATCCAGTTTTTAATTTTATACTTATGGGTGATTTTACTGCCAGAATTGCATTAGAGTGACTTTGTTTTGAATGATTCAATAACACATATACCACTTAGTGCAGATAATTATGAGGTGGATTTTTTGACATACAATGCAACTCGAAAGATTCAATGATAATCCTTTTGGTAGAAGGCTATTGGAATTGTCTCGGAATCACTGGTTTCGCTTTCTAAATGGAAGATGGGGAAGTGACCTAGAAGGTGAATTTACTTGTATGAAAAATAGAGGGAAAAAGTGTGGTAGATTATTTCATTGCTTCAAGCACACTTTTTAATGACATATCTGAGTTCAATGTTGAAGATAAGAGTGATTCTGATGATTTTCCTTTGAGAAGGTTTTGTCATAGAAAAAATTGCAATAATGAAGGGTAACTGATGCAGATATTCAAAACTATTGTAACTGATTAGGGGAGTTTATGAATTGTTATTATATGGTGCTGCCACCGATTACCTGAAGATGACAATTGAAAAGTGATAAAGCCAGTTGGACGCAGCCAAAATGGTTTAATAAAGACTGAAAATGCAAACGAAGAAATGTATAAAACACTTAGAAATTTCAAAACGTCAAATGATATAGTCTTAGAATGGAAAAAGATCGGCAATCAAATTTTCAACCAAAGTGCAGATCTAGAGTGAATAACGAAAGATTTAAAAATTCCATCAGTAGTAAAATTTGGTTACAGGGACAGACCAATATTTGCAACACGTTAAGCATTTTAGGGGGACGTTAAGCTTTTCTCAAACTTTTCTTCCAGTGACTGGATAAAGCATTTTAAGACCCTCCACTATCAAGAATGGCACATAACTAGGTTTGGTATTATTGTGGAAGACTTTTTAGAAAACATCGGCCCCCAACCAACTAGATAGCCATATCGGCCCCCAACCAACTAGATAGCCATATTGAAGAGATACTGAATGGGAGATATACAAGTACAGAAATTGTTTGTGCATTAGATAAGTTAAAAGCTGGTACATCCCGGGCCCGGATGGTATCCCGAATGAATTTTATCGAAACGCAAATCCAAGTCTAATCACAGTACTAGATTTCATGTTTAGTGTAATTTTGACTCTGATGTTTTTCCGAGCGTGTTGATTAAAGGGATAATCTCACCACTCTATAAAAAGGGCATGCAGTTTATAGGATCCTAACAACTTTAGAGGTGAACTGTTTAAGCAAAGTTTTTACTTCAATCCTCAACAAGAGACTGGTCAAACTGGGCTGATAAGCAAGGTTGTATCACTGAGTATGCATGTTTGCAGGCGGGCGGACAGGCAGGCAAGCAGGCAGCTTTTGACTTGCAAAGATATATCTGTACCATAATATGCAAAACAAGACATTATCGACTGTACCCCTGTAATTTCTGTCAAGTGTCTTATAATGTTGCAAAACTAGGGTTTGTTTGGAAAAGGACAGACTTAAAGGTTCCTAAATGTTCTACATGACATTACAACGCTTTCACTAATTCTATACTAAATTAAACGCACTCTGTTATTTTCCGAAGTTCTTTACTGGTCGTCTGCCGCTCTTCCGACTGCAATTATTTTGAAATTTTCTGGAGCGACGACAAAGCCAAAATGACCTTCAGTAGACGGAATGATGTCATCGTCTGGTAACTTAAATTGGAATTGCTGGATGAGTCGTGTCAGAAAGAGAAACATTTCCATCTTTGCAAGCTGAGAACCGAGGCAGTCACGAGGACCTGTAGCCGAACAAAAGTTAAAATATTTTAGTTTTTTTTAATGTTCATTGGTAAATAATATTTACATAAGTCACATGCTGTACAAAACAATATTCATGCAAAACTTAACAAGTATATGAATATTAAGTAGCTTGTTGTTAAATGCAAATAGATAAGTTTGTTTGTGGCCCCGTGAAAAACTGAACTACTTCCATTCCATACGTGTTTCTAATGACAACATTGCCACAATGTAATAGGTGAAAGCTCCTGTATACCATTATCTGCATGAAGTGCACCATCTGGCAAGATTTCGAACAAAAGTTTACATGAGGTCAATACTGTATGTAACAAAGTATATATGGTCATGCATAGTCACAGTTGTACAGTGCATGTGATTTTATTAAACACCCCAGAATGATTTACTGTATGTTTAAACTTGTGATGAGTATCGTTTGTACCGTTTTAGTTTATTGTGTTAGGAGCATCAAACAACGCAAATATCTTTACATTTCAAAGAAATGTCTCTTAAAGTTTGGGAATATCTTATTAGACAGAAGTAAACTTGTTCTTTACTCTAGAGCGTTTCCTTCGATTGAAACACCACCGTTCAGTGTTGAACATCATTACTTACCGACGGAAAATGGCATAAGCCGTTCACTGTTCACAAGTCTCCCCGAGTCATCCAGAAACCTTGTAGGATCAAACTTCTCTGGATGCTCCCATATTTCCTCGTTCATGTGCACAGCCCAGAAGTTTGGCATTATTATGGCTCCCTTGGGAATGTTGTAACCATAAAACTCCGCATCATCCATCATCAACCGTGGAATACCCAAGGGAACAATGCTTGCTATTCGCTGAACTTCAAGGAGCACCGCTTCTACGTAAGGGAGTTTGGCTTTGTCGGCATAAGATGGAGTATTTTCAAGACCAATGGCATTTTTAATTTCGCTGGAACAATTCTCTTGGATATCCTGGTTTAGGCAAAGGTAGAGTAAGGCCCATAGCAAAGTAGTTGCAGTGGTATCAGTTCCGGCGCTGAAAAGGACAGATAAAGAATATTTGAGGTGGTCTGGATCTTCTGAGAAGGTGCTTGAGTTGTACTTGTTTGATGGATTTCTTTTGTAGTTTTGCATCTGATTTATGTACCCTCCGATAAACGACTCTTGAACAGGTTCACACTGTGAAATCATCTCTGAATGTTCGGCTACTGCCTTTTCCATGAACATATCCAGTCGGTTGTGCTGTTCTTCAAGCATGGTTTTTAATGGCAATGGCAAACGGCACAACAACGGAATAAAAGTGAGGATTGAAGACCGCTGGGTATTCACAGCTATCTGACGACTGATCTCCAGAAGTCCCTTGAACACCTCGTCGTCATAATCGAATCGCTTCCCTAACAGCAAGTTGCAGGTGATGTTGGAAACGGCACTCATAAGAATCTGACTCAAATCTGTAGGCGCACCGTTCAATTCTCCCAGTGTCTTCGCGAGATGCAGGCTTTCCTCTTGAATTCTTAGTTCGGTCGAGTTTTTTGCCATTCCTAGCTCATGGAAGATATTCGAGCAGCATTTACGGAGATCTTTCCAAGTAGGCCATGGCGCAAAAAGGATGCCTGGATACGAGAAAAGAAAGAAGGTTCTAGAAAACACTTAAAGGTAGTATCCTTCTTCGGATTCTAATGATTTTGAAAAAGTTTTCTGATTCATCACTTTACAATGCGCGGGCTCTTTGTGAAACCTTTGGAATAACAAAAATTTTTCCGACTTATTTTGTGAAAATCGAAAATTAATTTTTTCCCAGAGATAGCATAGGGATCAAGGCCATTTGGAATTCTAATTATCGTTTATCGTTTAACTTTTTTCCTTGGTACTTTACAGTTTTCCAAGAGCCAATCGGCCAAACATATATGAATGAAAAGTAGTGGTTTCGACACAGTTTTGTTCTTTCCCTATCATAAGAGGAGAAAATTGCCTTTTGAAATATACAGAAAGAGTCATCGGCAATAAACACATTTTCACTCTCATTGACATATCTTAACTCTCACCAAAAGGAAAACTGATAAAAGAGCGTCGACATAATTTCTAGAGTCTACTAAAAGCACATATTTATGAGATTACGTTCACAACAGCTATCTGAAAACAATTACGAAAAGGTATTTTTTGTGCATTAGTTTCATGACTTTACTTTCAAACTAAAATTCTTTCATAAAATTATTCTTGCAGAAGGGACGTATGAAAGGGTTATTGACTGACTTGGACTGCATGTGCGAGTTTGGAAAGGTATATACTAAAGGGACACCTTGGTCACTAAGGTATTGCTGATGCATACAAGTGTGTAAAGATGAGGCTGAGATTTAACATAGTTTCCTGTATTGGAGAAGGGACAATAAATAAGATGGGAAGGACGCCAAGATGGCGAAATTGGATTCAGGTCACCACGACCTCCAATCGTTTCGACCCCATCAGCCCACGTCACCTCGACCCATCAACCCAAGTCACCTCGACTTCCCCTATACAAACATTTAGAGAGATAAGCATTTGCTGACTGTGTAAATGAAAAACTGGATTACAAAGATCCAGAGTGTCGATAACATCTAGGATAACGTATTCGGTTAAAATGGCGGATATTTGTCAGTAGACGATATGATGTTTGATTGCCAATACATTACTATTGTTGTACACGGCCGATTGTCACGTATTTTTGCATATCAAAGTGGCTAAATTATTGTTTTGAAACAAGCAGACTTTCTGAGATCACAAAAACACAGTCAATTCTCCAAGGCAAATGGCATGAGACATCGAAATGTTTTCATAAAAGGAAAGGTGTGACGAGGTCGAAGTGACGAGGTTGCCACGAGTAAGAGACATGAGGATGTAAACTACTAGGGTCGAAACGGACAGGGATCGAGGTGACCTGCTCCAGGCGAGGATATAGGCACTGCACTTAACATCGAGCACATGCGCCATATTGAAATAAGATAACAAGGAGCATATATAACAAGCCTCTTCTCACACAGCCTCAGGAGAATGGCCGCCTCAGCCGTTCGCAAATGACTTTCGAAAAAAACGATTTTTTTCTAATTGATGCCTCCATAAGAAATTGCTGTTCTTCATGCTCATACCTTTGTTGTAGTGCAGCTGAGGTAAAATTCCTTCTTGTATCCTCGAAGAGAACATAGAAGACTTTTTGATGAAAGCTTCTTTGATCGCTGGATTGCTGTTCAGAACCACCACAAGCTCCGTGCCAAGTCGCACACTGAAGACGTTTCCATAGACTTTAGCCCACTCCTTGAATTTTTTTTGAGGTCTTTCGCCAAGGCGTAACAGGCATCCAATTAAAGGCAGACCCGAGGGACCGGGTGGTAGGTTGCGTCGATTGTAACGATACCACAGAGCTGTGGTTAATATGATGATGAGAACGAAGACAACACGGAGAAACTCAAACATAGTTAGAAGCCAATCGAGTTCACCTTGCTATGAGGTAAAATGAACCCTTGTTACTCAACTTTTATGGAGTGGTCATGGATGAACTGGATGAAGGTATTTAGTCATATGACGTCACAGCAAACACAATGAACAGGCTTAAAGGTCAATCGAGTAAAATTACTCAGATCTATACAATACTGAAAAATATATATAATTGATCAAGAAAATTATTGTACAAATTATCTATTGATATGTTACACAGGGAAAAATTGTTCTTTGCCGTGATCTAACGAGGACGCTGGTAAAGGTAGGCGAGAGCTACACCTTGGATTTCAGCCAGCTGACCTTTACCCGGCATCTTTCAGCGTCTTTCACAGCTAAGAAAGTGCGCCCTCGTGTTGGAAACCTCCGGATTTTGCTCTCCTACTTTGCTTAGTCTCGCGTTAAACCTGCGATTTCACCTTTACAAAAAGTGACATCTTCATCGTGAAGCGTTTGTGGCCACAGTGGCATCACCCAAGCATGTTGCAGTTCTCCAATGCACGTAAACCGCTATCGAGAAAGGTTGCCAACGCTTCTGCAAAAAATTGGAAACGTTTATGTACAACCCATGTATGCTAATTTACGACTTATCTACTATGCACTACAGCAGCACATTTCTTCACTTCATTTATTCTTCAGGCAACTCTACAGAGTCGAATTCAGTATCATTGAGATTGAACCCAAGATGCACGACAGACAGGTACCAGGGTTTGTTTTCGAGAAGAGAACGGTCATCAAAACCGTTACTTCAGGAGAACATCTGCAACAAGTCACAGACATCTACAGTCAAATAGTGTAAACTTCAAGAAGCTTGTGCAAATTCCAACATGTTCTGATATTCAGCAATTTGGTGCAATCAACTGAAAATGTAAATTATTGTTCACTACATGGAATGTCAGATTCACCTACAATAAAACTTCCAAAGCTGAGGACTTTATTCGAGAGAAGGATGTTGACATTCTTGTTCTCCGAAACCTGGTTAAAAGACCGGACGTGAACACATCTTCAGTGAATTACTCCTTCTGGATACATATTTAAGCATATCTCTTGTCTCTCTTCAACTGGAGAAGGAATCGGTCTTGATTTTAAGGTGAAGTACTACGAATTACGTCAAAATTAAGTTGTGGTGCCATTTTCTTTAAACTTTGCACAAATATTCTTGGAAGTTGTGCAAGTGCAAAAATGAAATAAAAAATGGGGGTCACCACGCTCGTTTCCATGGAAACGGACGTTAAAATGGCGTCGTTAGAAATAAATAAAAATGATATAATTCACTTAAACTAAAGAAAGCAATTATAAAACGCTTAGCAAACGAGTTAATTTTAATAAATACCAAGACTTAAGATCCATATCTATCGAATCTATAGTTTTCATGATGTTTGTGAAGAAATTTTAACATAAGTATCGATTACAAAATGACGATATCGAAATTATATCACTACATAATTTTCGAATTTTCTTCCTGTCGCTTTGAATGGTGTCATTTTGACCAAACTTGGCGAATAAACTCCTGAAATAATACCATTTAGTTTACACTTTTAATAAAAGGGTGTCACCACGCTACTTTTTACAATATCTCCAGGTGAATGGGTAATTTGCGCCATATAAATGGGAGAGAAATGTTAATTTTTCGCTCATATTGAATAAAAATCAGCTTCCTAGGGGGTCAAAATATGACAAGGTTGTAGGTCACATGTATTTCTAAGACACTGGGTCAAAAAATTAGGTAAAAGCGCAATTTCAACAATGACAGGTGATGTTAAATATATGCGCTACAAAATAACCCATTTGCGGCAGGCTGGAGTTAAATCTGCGCAGAAACGTTCTAAAGCGTGTGCGCGTCCGAATTCGTCGCCCTTTACCTTAAGGACGATCATCTTCATTGAACCTCAAGGCATGAATTCGGTTAAAATCTTTGAAATCGTTTGAAGCTACACTCATATCAAGGTGTCAACGAAAAAAATCATAATTAACACTGTCCCCTTCCCACAGTCAAAAACGTATTAAACGCATCCCGATTTCTTGAAGAATTTTGTTCAATAATGGAAGAATTTGTGACTAACACTGACCATTGCTGCATTGACGGTCATTTTAACATACTTATGGATGACTTACAGCGATTTAGAAATTCAAGTACATATTGGATTCCTTCAACGTCGAACAATACGTTAAATAGCCGTCCCACTCAAGGCGCTATCAGATCATAGTCCCGTGCGTGTAAATCTCGCACCAGTGAAACCATCACTAATAAAAAATATCGTCTGCATACACATCTCCGCTATTTCAACTGAAGACTTTATAATATATATCATCGACAGTCTCAGTGGATCTAAGTAATCCAGCATCTGAGTTACAGTGCCATGCCAGCAAATTCCTATCTTTCTGAATACTTTAATATACATGCACCTTTAAAACAGCGCATAGTTACTGTCAGACCAGCTACTAAGTAGTATACACATTATATCGATGATGCGAAAAAGAAACGTAAAGCAGCAGAAAAACCAATGGCAAGACACAAAATTAGAAACTAACAGACAGGCTTTCGGTGAGGAATGTGAAAATTTCAGCAGACTTATTTGGAAAGCGAAACGATCCTATAGCAATAACCATGTACTACTAAAACTACGATGATCAGAAGGGTCTATTCCAAATTTTTGCTACCGTAAATTGTAATTCAGAACATAACTTTATGCCAAACTACACCTCAGTCCGTGAGCTTGTGGAACAATTCAGCCATTACTCTGTAAAAAAAATTAGGGACATGCGTTCAAGCCTAGACACTGCCTATACATCAACAAACGTCGGCTTCTTAGAAACTGTCACTTCCTCATCACTTTCGGATTTGAGGTCGATGAGAGAGAAGGACATATTCAGGATTATCACCAATTCACTATCAAAATCATGTTCACTTGATCCCTTTGAAACTTCATTGCTTAAACCCTGCCACAAACATCTTTTGCCAATAATGAAAGTTATCATTAACTTTTCTCTTACAAACAGAGAACTTCCTGATTCATTCAAGTCTGCGGGTTGCCACCCCAGTACCAAGGAAAATATATTGGAAACGCTCCTTCACAAGATGCTGATTTTTGGAACAATCTTACCTTGGACCTTTGCTAGTCGCCCATCTTGAAAATCTTCAAAAACCTTGAAGTCTCTAAAAGAGTGTTTGATCTTTTTGTTCTTGTTAATCGCTTTAGGATACTGCCTCGAAATGGATTTCGATATCAATGCATGCCTTCGATTGATTGATTGATTGAAGTGGAGATGCATGATGCACGTCACGTGAAACGAATGTACTTTATATGGAATGAACGCATCCCATATAGGCAGGTCAACTGCAAAGTAAATATCTTCAATCTCGCTGTCGAACTTGATGCATTCGTCTTGTGCATTGCAATGATCTGCGAAGGCCGCAACATTATCCCTTCTCATGAAAGTGTCATCCTAATATCGTTTCTAAATCCGCTTTCAATCGTTGTTGTTGCATAAATGGTTGTTCCTCAAAGAACTCCATACACAATTTGACCATGATAGGCGAAAATGGACTTCCATTGAATACTTCTTGGATACCTATCTGACTTACAGATTGATATATGGCGGGTGCCACATGTGGGGCAGGATGCGCTTACTATTTTCGAAACACCTGACATCACTTCTTGGTCTTTGGCCAGAGGTCTATATATCTTTCTTTCATGAATTTGACTTTGTTTGTGTACCGTCTATTTACTGTCTGTTCTGTGCTGTTTTGTGTCTATGTTTACAACTATTGTCTTACAAATTTTGACCTAGTGTTATTGGATTATGGATGGTATGATTGCGATTATCTTCCAATTGCTTCACCATGTGTTTGTCTATAGAATTGACCATCATGCACGAAATATGTGGTGTTTTACACAACATCCACTAACGTCCAGATAACTCCACACTCAGAGCAGTTTTTTCACTCAAGGTGTTATCAGTTTTTTCACTCAAGATGTTATCAGTATCGGTTTTCGTTTAATTACTTTTAATGCTTTATCACCCGACACACTTGTAAATAAAGCAGGCAAATCATACGATACAAACATCTCATCATTGTTAAGACTGACATCTCCTGTTTGATCCACAAAGTCACTGGAGTTCTTCACGTGATACGGAGTATTCAAATAGAAATGGAGCCTTTGAATATTTGAAATCAGTTGATCACTTCGCCATCCAGTCTTTCTTTCTTTTTGTTATTCCGATGAAGATTGTCGTCCTTGCCAGCTCGAAAACTCAATACACCGAAAAATTTTGAATGTCTGTGTTATAGGAACTGTTTATTGACAGTTTTGGGTGTTTCTTTTGTCTTGTTATATTTTCTATATTTGTCAGTTTTAAATAATGTGGTACCAATAAATAAGTTATGGTCGTTTTTCTCTCCCAAGATGACTATGCCAGAGTTGGTAATCAGATTGTCTACATTGGTCTTGTATGTCTGAATGGCCTGAGAACGTGACTATTTTTGGTGAATTAGCGATATTGAAGTTTTATCGTGCTTATGTTTACTTTGAATCTGCTTGTTTTTTTGAGATTGCGGGTGTAGATATTTTGTTATAATGTTATTCTCGTCCATATTGTTTTCCCAAATGGATGGTGTCTTTTTGAAATTATGCCTTGTAACAGTCTCACATGTTGTCACACATACCGCAGCAAGCATTTTGTTGTGCACACTTATTTGTTTGTGTCTCAACCAAGATTTCCAAGCGAGATGTTGCATTGAAATAAAAAACAACATCAGGTTAAATGATCCACCCTCACATAGCGACGGACAGAAGCTGCCTTACATTGAGGCCGCGACAATGGAAATTCACCGTACCATTGAGCGAGTTTTGTGCCCCTAGGTCTAGTTCACGTTGAATCAGATGATGCCACACTCACATGGTTCTGTCTAATCTCATGGGTTGTACACATGGATGAGTTGAATTGGGAACGACCTGAAAATTTGAATCATCTCGATTTCTGGACGATAATGCTGATGAACAGCAAGCGGATAATGCCCTTTACAATATCCAAAATCTCCTTCCAATGTATGTCCTGTAGAATTGAAATCAGACAGTGGAACATGCTATCTTTTACGACTGAAGCTGCATGACATTTTTTTTTGCAATTTAATAAATTGTCACGACTTATAGATACTAACCATTTACAGGATGTACCAAGATGATCTCCTATCAAAACTTAATTAAAAAGCGAGAATTTACTTAACATCGATCGATAGAAATTTTAGGTCTTAGCACATTACAATAGTCTTCAGTCTTTCTGTGCATTGTATCGTTCGTACGTTGAACGTTTTTGCAATTTATATATATTGTCACGACTTATAGATACTGACCGTTTACAGGATGTACCAAGATGCTCTTCTATCAAAACTTAATTAAAAAGCGAGAATTTACATAACATCGATCGATAAAAATTTTACTTGGTTGGACATTAAAATAGTCTTCAGTCTTTTCTGTGCATTGTAATCGTTCGTACGTTGAACCTTTAGTATATTTCTACGATATGTTAGTTATATATCACTGTTGTACTGACTTAAGTAGCACACTTAACCAAACACTTTTATAGCAATATTTCGTATCAAAAGATGACATGAAATCCCCGCCCATACTATATAGAATGTTTCTTAAATGTAGTTTGGCAGCAAAGCTTAACTCTAAGGAGTAAGGGACATATTTTGGTTAGAAATCTCAATTTTGGTATTGATTATAAAAAGGTCGATAACTTGATAATAAAAGTTAATATATTATTTAACACTAGAGTATAATTGGAAAAAATATTTTGCATCATCTATTGTCAATATTGAATGGCAGGGGTTGAAAGACTGATACATTAAAAATGTCATTAACATCATGGTAACAACATAAAGGTAAACAACATTAGAATGGTCTTATTCCAAATGTAGGAACGTCTTTACAAAACAATTAACCCGTCTTTTCTTATACTGTCTTTAAAGAACAAAATGTGAAGAGTTCACTTAATTTGACCCAACCAGACAAGCGCTTGGAGGTTTTGCAATGCTGAAAACGGGGGTAAAGGAAAACGAGAAATTTTATTATTTGCATAAATTTACAATTGTTTGCTAAACCTACGACATTTTGGTTCCCTTTGAATGTTTCTTCTTCTTTTTCTTCTTCTTCTTCTTCTTCTTCTTCTTCTTCTTCTTTAATTATTGTTCCGTAAGTTTTGGTTGGTCCTAATCTCAGAAAAAAATCATATCATTTCGAATTTCTCAATCCGTATCTCGGCAACTGCATGAATAACAGGGACAATAATCACTTTCACAAGAGGCAAACCTCATTAATTATGTGATTCCCAATTTTAGGCTGACAAATAGGTCAAGACAATTAGTTTTGTTTCATATTGAACAGTGAGGATCAAACATACTAAGCTAACAAACTGCTTTTGTTGAAAATCACCATCATGTTGGATCCGGTAACGCTGCTTGAGGCTTTAATTTCTTCGGATAACAGGTGATTGAAATTGATTTACTCTTTTGCATAATGTTTTATTATACGAAACGTCACCTCAAATTAGAGATACTATCTCTTTTTGTACCGGTACTATGCTGTCTGTTTTGCGCTGTTTTGTGTCTGTCTTTTAACAATTGGCTATGTATTAACAAATTTTGAAATATTGTTTGATTCTGGATGCCTATGGTTATGGTTATTTTTCTTACTATTTCAGTTGCAGTAGTTATAAATTTAATGACTAGAAAAATTGATGTCATGATTAACAAAACTTTCATAACAGAGATTTCTATAAGTTATCACTGAAACCTTTCGGTCATATATAATTCGCACAAGATTAGTTTGGGATTTTACACTAATTAGTCATGAAGTTACAAAGTCCGGATGTACTCGAATGTATCCCTATTTTGGTAAGATCGAAATTAACATCACCATGACGACCAGATTGCTGTTCCCGAGTTCGTTTTCATATATACGCTTTTCCGGCATTTCCATTTGTCGTTTGCTTTGTAGCTGAAATCTTAAGGGAATCGATGGTAATCTTAGTTTGTGTTGTCGGTTCTTTATGCGCCTGAATGATAATGAGAACTTCACATATTATGTCAACTTGACCAACTCATTGTATGTATTATATTATATTATTACAGGGAGTGTCATCATTTTAACGACATTCATTGTCAAATGTGCTTATTTTTCTCATAATGTACCTTTAATTAGAGATATGTTTAATGAATATGATATTGACTAGACAGAGTTGCACATAAAAAAAAAAACATTTTTCTCGTCAAAATAGCAAAAAAATCGTCAATGAGAAAATTGACGAAAGTGACTTCCTCTCACAAAAAACGTATGCAAAGCATAATATTTAAATACAAGGATTTCAAGTAGTCCATTGTGTATAAGACCAGATATAAACTGAAAACGTTCATGTGTTTCTGTAAA
Organism: Ptychodera flava; assembly: GCF_041260155.1. Taxonomy (NCBI): domain Eukaryota; kingdom Metazoa; phylum Hemichordata; class Enteropneusta; family Ptychoderidae; genus Ptychodera; species Ptychodera flava. Next base: position 11,065,661 of record NC_091937.1, read on the forward strand.
GTTTATTGCAGTTGTCAGTAATAAAGGCCTGATGTCTTGTTCTGGAACCATGCCGCTACGCTGTCACAGATGTTAAGTTGCTTTATGTTGGATGCCCAGTAAATTCACCAGACGATTTTCAGTATTTACAAAATGGTTGAAATAATAGCAAATATAGGTGACATACATATTACATATCCTTCATGTCATAAACATATAGAACTTCATTTTTCTAGAGTCTATGTTCGATCTGACAGATGTGTAGGGGTTTGTACAACCCGAAAACATCAGCTACATTCTAGACTACATTAAAGCTAATTAATCAAAATACTACGGAACAGCTCTGAAAGTGGCCAGCAACATTTGATTGACAGTCACTCAAGTTGGCTGCTGGGCTACAAATGAACACTGTGGTATTCCATGACTGCATAATTTTACTAGTTGCATCTCGATGCAATAATGGCTATAACGTATTGGTCTGTCACTGTAAGTTTCACAAAAAAATCACCTATTTCTTGAGGCATTGCAAAAGCATTAATTTGATGACTCAGGCCAAACGCGGCTACAGGTTTAATTAATGCCTCATATTCCTCTACTGCCTCATATCCCTAACAAGTCAACATATAACTTGAGCTTGAATTCACTTGAAGTTTCTCTGTCAACATGTTTGGATGTACAGAAATAGGGCCCATATGGTCTCTCAAAACCAACAAGTGCTAATCAATTCTCTGCTGGAGAATACTATGCGGTTTAATATTCAAAAAATAGTAGGAGTTATTTCGGAGTACATCATGCAGAGGGCGTATAACTCGAGATGCATACAGTCTGGAAAGTACCAAATCTTACGATGCACGATAACAAAAACCCTGGTATTTTTTTAATAAAAATACTTTCATTGGCATCAAAATTACTGAGACAAGGCTACACAACAAAAAGACTCATTACGACTTTCAAAAAGTTCTACGGTCGATATGACGACATTGTGGCCAAATATGACACATCGGTCACTCAAATGATTAACGACAGCATTCCCGGCTTTGACTTATTACAGTGATTCATACCCTGTATCTTTTCATACAGTATTTAGACAATTTTGGGACCAATCCTGACGGGTGTAGCATGCTAGCAGGGTACGCTTACCCATTCCGGACACCTGGTACCACCACTAATTATCAGTGGTTCAGGATGGTCCTACTTAAATTTGTAAATAGCGATTGTCCCATTGACCTGGTAATATATTACCTTGAATGGAAATGATTATTGGACCAGTGTAATATCATATTTATTATTATACATTTTTTCTGCTCCAATTTTGATCCATCAATTAATTAGTTTCGTAAAACACTTTGGATGCAAATCGGATGGAGCAGTTTCATGATATTTGTGTCCAACTTTAGTGTTCTGATAACGTGTCCTTTTTAATGCCTGTGTACAGTGAGTATACAACTGCGAACGTTTTCGTAAAACGTTATTGATGGGTTACGTTTGCTTTAATTTAGGTTTGCTTCAAGGTTGATGCATAATGAAACGTCCAATCGGCTATCATATAAGTTTTTTTGATTTTCCCCTTTTAGTCTCAAATTATTTTCAAAAGTCTCCTAAAATGCACACTCGATGTTTTCATGTCCTATCCAGTGGTGTTTGTGAATATAACCAAAAATGCTAAAAGACATAGCAAGCACTTTGCTGTCACTGAAAGGATAGTAACGGTACCATGTAACAATTTGGTACCAAGGTGGTTAGGAAAGTAAAGAAAAGAAGGAATAACATATGCGCTTTCATTTTACCGAATAACCCTGTCAACAGTCCAACATGACTTCTCTGTCTAGACTATTTATGTAGGTAGTGTCATGCGCAAATGCCGTATCATAGGTACGGATTCAATGTTTATAGCCACAGTAGACTGGAGGACGAATACCAAATCCACTCGCAAAAAAATATCACGCTGCTACGATGCGATTGTCTTTGACGTGCAGATGCAGTCTACAGATCATAGTTTGGTTATTCGGGTTGTTTCTTGTTGTATTGAATTACTTTATGATGTAAAGCGCATTTCTATTTCTTTACGAGACCTGCGCTTTCAGTGGTGATCAATGAACAGCGATAACTTTCTGACCTCTCACGTAAATAACTGAATGATTCTTCAAGGCCAGTACATGTAAGTATTTGAAATGTAATCATGGACACTTCAGACATGTCAGACGTTTTAGCCCATACTATCACATTTCTTGTGTTTTGCGCGACTATTGCGTTTGCTGTCAGATTTCTACACCGACAATATCGACTACCTCCGGGACCATTGGGCCTGCCTTTTGTTGGGTGTTTATTTCATCTCGGCAAGAGACCTGAGAAGACCTTCAACGACTGGGCCAAACTTTATGGAGACTTATTCAGCGTACGGCTGGGGTCGGAACTGGTGGTGATACTAAACAGCCAACAGGCTATCAAAGACGCCTACGTCAAAAACGCCTCCAAATTTTCAGCCAGACCCTCATACAGTGTCAATGCCAGGGTTAGCAACAGGAAAGGTAAATAATCAGTCGTTAGACTCTCTGAATGCTCCCGTCAGTAAGTCAAAAGACTGAAACCTGTTTAGAATAAACTTCTGTAATGTGGCAGCCATTTTGTATATGTCATTGTTTTCTCCATTAACACTGCGACTTATATTCAAAGGTCAATTTTAGCAATTTTTTTTAAATTTTATTTCAAATTTCGAACTCGTGATACGTTGCCTTTCTTTCGGCGAAAAGTGTTTGGTCACATCGTACCGGGAAATTCCTAAAATATTACTAAATTGGTAAACTATCAGCTACACTGCGTGCCATTATTTCCCTTTTGTCTTAACGGTCGCGGATTATCGACCACAATATCTTTGATAAACATGCAGAGATTATGTATGGGCTTGGCGGTATAGTGCGCATGCGCTCTCTTCAACGCTATGCTCAGCGTTCTCAACTCTGCAGGTATCGGTACCGCAAACACGTCCAGCAGACCAAAGCCGGCGCTTGCACTCAGTACCGTCGAAAAAGCAAGCGAGGGCCACTAAAGCGAACCTGAAAAAGACGGCAACGTGCGGAAAGGTCGATTTAAATATAAAACAGTCCGACTTTGGCTGATACTGAAGAATCAGATTTGGCCGAGGACGCAGTCGTTAACGGAGACGTGCTCAGTTCAACAACAACAAAAGTACTTGACACGCTATTTTTCGAACATATCAGCACAGACTAATATGGACAGACTGGAAATGCGGTATGCCTTTTGTTCCATGGTCGCCTCGGTAGACTATTGGCTTTTCATATTAAAATGAGCTTTAAAGGTGTTAAACTTTTTAGAGGCTTTGTTTGTGGTAGATAATTGCACGAGATTATGCGAAAAATACGACGAGATGGCATCGTACTACCAGTCGCGTAGCAACCAGAGTTACTTTGTGAGCTCTCAGGGCAGAAACACCGCTTCACGCCAATCAAAACATAACACGCCAGCAGTTTCATAAACATGTCCTTCCTTGACGCACGTGTAAAAGACAGTATGACTGACCGTAAACCATTGAGTAAAACCAGATAGTATCGATAAAAGACTTTCAAATTTGGTTCAAACACACTCATTATATATTCATAAAAATATGAGAGGATTTTTAACGAACATACTTTCGCTTAACAATTGGCGAAAATCCGAAAATTACCGAAGGATGCATGGTCGGCACTCTTCGGAAAAGAGAGGCGAGAGCAACCTGAGGCGAGGCAAACATGGATGGGCTACATAACCGCTTCACGCCTTAAACAATAACCGTTGTGAGTCTGTCTATGTTTGTCTGTGATATTAGCTACGGTGATTACATACCCGAGTCCTGTAATTAGCCTGAGCGAAATGAAACTTCTCGTAGTTGCGATAATTTTATCTCTCTGTCTGTATATGCTTGGTGTTAATATCGTGTTCTTTTATATTTTTAACCTCGAAGTTTCATCTTTCTTTCGTGCAGCCTTTTCGTGTCTGCCGATTACGGAAACCTTGAGCAACACCGCACCCGACAACACGCGACATTTACGTTTTCTGAACTCTTCGGTGATGACCGAGCAGATAAAAACGTACCACATGTCGGGTGTGTGACCACTTCTTCTATGTGAAAACGCGGCTTGAAAATACGTGTCAATCAACCTGAGTCGCTACCTTAAGTTGTTGTTTTGGACCTCACTACTTCATGTGCTGAAAATTATAGGGTAAAACTATGAAAAAAGGAAAGACTTTAGTATTTTTTCTTTTCTAGGTCTGATCAGTGCTCCCTGGCCTGACTGGAAAAGAATCCGTACTTTATCAATGAAAATCCTTCAAGATCTTGGATTTGCAAGAACCTCTACAGAGCAACGAATCTATGAGGAAAGTGAATATCTACTCAATGCCATGCGACAGCTGGACGGTGTACCAACTGACGTGAGTCATGTTCTTATGAACGCTGTTTCCAATATATTGTGCAGTATGCTTTTCGGTAGACGGTTCGATTACGATGATCAAGAATTTAAGAATTTGCTTCTGTCAAACCATATGATAATGACCAAAGTTCAAGGTTCTGCTCTACTGACATTTATCCCAATCCTATGGTATGCACCCTTGACTGTCAAGAAAGAATTACATCATCATTATAAGAAGCTTTTAGACTATGTGGATACGACAATCAAGAAGATTGGTCACGAAAGGATAAACATACCTTCATTTGAATCATTTGTCAGTGCGTACATGACACGAGAGGAAGAATATAGAAACAGTGAGCCCGGGAATAAACACACCATGCAACATTTCCTACGGGATCCAGAACATCTCCTGATGACTGTTGCCGGCATTTTCGCTGCTGGCACTCATACAACAGCAACCGGCCTGTTATGGACCATACTGTTTCTGTGCCTTAACCAAGATGTTCAAGAAAGATGTTTCAACGAAATCAAAGACAACATCGGATTGGACAATGCACCATCGTATAATGACAAACAGAAGCTGCCTTACATCGAGGCTGTGATCATGGAAGTACACCGTAGAGCAAACATCGTTCCCCTAGGTCTACTTCACGCTGTTTCTGATGATATCATATTCTACGGATACACTATACCTAAGGGAACCATGGTTATGTCTAATCTATGGGCTGTACACATGGATAAGGAGAACTGGGAACGACCTGAGGAGTTTAACCCATCTCGATTTCTGGACGACAATGGTGAAATTGTGAACAGCTAACGGATAATGCCCTTTTCAATAGGCAAGTGGGCATTACTTCTATAGTTGTTTCCATTTTTATAAATGACATACAGGCAAGTAACAAATATCTGTTTGGGTTGCTCTGTACTCAGAGACCGAAAAATGAAATACTGGAGAATACATGAACCTACCGGAAAAATAGTTCCAATGGCTACCACAAAGTATTTTCTCAACAATGTATTTTTATGAATGCAGATTGCTTTTTATTAAGGAGTGAATCGGTTCAGCGTAAAAGGGCGTAAAATAAAGAAAAAGATAGTACATTTCATATTTGGAGATGCTGCTCATAAACAAATGATTCAGATTAGAAAGTGACAAAATATGTGACTTTTCTTTGGGACTTTGTGCTATCCCGTGTTCTCAAATGATAGAACCCTGAATAATTTGTTTTGTATCTTGCAGGACCAAGGGATTGTGTTGGTTCACATTTGGCAAAGGTAGAGTTCTTTCTCTTTCTCACTCGGCTTCTTCAAGTTTTCAAGTTCCAATTACCAGATGATGTCCGTCCATCGTTGGAAGGAAATCCTGGCCTGGTAAATGCACCAGATGAATTTAAAATCATTGCCTCAATACGCCAATAAGAAGTCTGTTTGCGGTTACTTAAAGTTCCAAAACAAGTATTGGACATTTCCAATTAATGAACTCAGCAGAAAATTGATATCGTAACCCCATTAAAGTATATTTTCTGAAAGCCTAGATATTGGCAAATACTACTTTGTATTATTTGTCAATGGTTTACATAAGGAACACGTGACAGTCAAGTTGAATAACCTCTATAAAATCGGTTTCGAGGTTTCCCTGCACTAACACTGCAGTATTTCCTGTCGAAATTAGCATGATCAAAAGGTGTAGTGTCAATCTTCAAAAGTGTGTCTGCGATTTTTGTTTTAGGCTGTAGATCGTTTTTTTTATGACGCGATGATTTTCTGGCCGGTATATGATCCCTGGTATAATACCTTTCAAAGTATTTAACATAAAAGTAGGACATATTTAAAAAATCCCAAACAATAATTTTAAGTTTATTATGTTGTCAATCGCTCGTGCAAACTTGAAAGACTTCCTGTGAACGCACGTCAATTCACGCTGTTTCCAAGACAAGAAACCTGTTCACACTTTTAAACTGAGAAAAACGCAAAAAAAAAGTTTTCGGGACACTTTTAGCGCTGATGAGAAGAAAACGAAATCCATAAGCCCTTTTTGGATAGATTACGTTGCATAACGCTATAAGCTAGCAGAGGAGGTTGGAATTTCAATTAAGGTAATATGCACCTCGAAAGTGAAAGACTTAAGCTTTTGCTCAAACTTTCCTCGTCAGTGAAACTTTCAACCATTCTCTTACCGAAGCAAGAATAAAAATCAGGGGTCACCGTGCAAACTTTGGCACTAGAGAGACAAATAACTTGCGATTTTTCGATATTTGAAATTAAAAATGGCCGCCGTCCCTGTGTTAACTCTATGGGAAAAAATAAAATTTTCGATTTTCGAAAAACTAAGACGGTGAAAACTTTTCTTTCGCCAAGAGCTTCAAAATGAGCACCACAAGTGGTTGGTCAGAAGAAAATTGATAAAAGTTGAAGGCCCGAATATCTGTCCCCGAGTTGCGTTCTACCTTAATCACGAGGGCAATCGTTGTAAATCGTAAAAAACTGGAGTATTCTTCGGCCCTCTGTTTGGACATACAGCGAACAGAGCACAACGTATGTTACCAAATACACTGACGTCATGGACGATCTTTGTGTCAAGCGTGGCTTACATTATTATGTAAATATCCCGACTGGAGCGCTCTCCAACAAACATTACAGACATTTTGTTATCAAGCTAAGCCTAGTAATCTACCGTTCCTCTTACTAGTAACTGACTGTTATTTGAAAAGATGGTTAAGCGGAACACTCATGTGTCAGCGGGAAAGAAGTGTGGAGAAGTGACCAAGTAGAAGGAGAGAACGCGAACGATTAGAATACTTGGGCAAAGAAACCCTTCCGAGAGCAGCGGCAAGACTTGTGGCACTCGTTATGGCACAGTTTTCGCTGCCCGCTCGCCAAATTTCAGATGCGCGAAAAAGTAGCGTTTAGCGAAAAGATTGTTGCATAAATTAGCCAAACTAGAGAATCAAAAACTGCACCATGGCGTCACAACTTTGTCTGTCCTCGCGATGTCCTGCATACTACATGAGACGTCATGCTAAAGTAGCCTTATATGTCAGGTGATCCTGTTTGTAATACGTACAGTAATGCATAAAATTGAAATGAAATATCTCACATATACAACATACCGTATGCACACCATGACTGGTCATGGAGCTGCAAAAAGAGTTTTTGGATCGGACTACGCGCAATTTGCCTACATAGCTACAGATTACTGAGTGCAGTGGCATGGCGGCCATCATGTCGTCGACATTAAGCCAGGGGTAGACTGCTATAATGTTCGTGGTGCATTGCTGCTAACAAGAACAATATCTTTACTGACGGTCAGGGTCAGAAACTTGTTTGAATTGACCTCCATAAAGTAAATTTCGCGAGAATTTTCAGGGTATTGTGACATGATGTCGTCAACATAGGAGGCGCTCGTCTGATCGAGCATTCGTATATTTTGAGTCTGTGGATCGAGTCGGCGTACTTCCGTATTCATTGATATCGTGCTACCCTTGTCAGAATATTTCGGACTATGATTATTTCAGATCGTCAATGAAACAAAAAGTTGTACCTCCGTATCAAAAGGGCGTAATGCTTTTGCTGCATGGTACTAGCTGGTTCATTTATACTGTTCTTATGTTAATAAAATTCGCCCCTGCGCGCAGACATCGAGTACCGACCGCTGAATTGCTGTGATTTGAAGTAAATGTCAACAGTTTGAACAACATTGCACTGGTATCTTATATTGACTAGAAACTAAGTACAGTACTCATTTCGTCATCCCAATCTGATGTTTGCGATATGCTAACAGTTCTGTTGTTCGATCACATTGGATGGGTACGTTTCCGTACATTCCGTATCTGAAACACGCAGGCAGACATCACGTAGACATCTGTACTACATGGAGTATGTGGCACGATGTCAGTTGAGCTGAAAAATTCACACAATTTTTGTTTACTCAAAATGTTCGAAATTAATTCACTGCCATCGCATTTTGTACAAACTTTGAAAGAAGGGAGGGAAGTCTAGTAAATTAATATTTACTTCAAACGTACCATTCGAGTGAAGTTCGAAAGCGTTAAGATAGCATACAATTGAATTTTCTTCCAGTCAAAATGGTCATGAAATATACCTCAAGGCCTATCAGTCAAGGCTGCAAAGATGGTCTTGGTAGATATTTTGCATGGTCGACAAAGTCCGCCACGAAATCTCTCAATTGTCTACGCGTCGGTTTGTTATCGTACAGTAAAACTGTTTGCGTTCTATTCGATTGATTGAGCAATGTTAAAAGTTTCCTTTTTGTTGCAGGAGGATACATCATATTTAGAGTTGCGACAGGCTTGTGACCTGGACCTTATCCGATAAACTCATCGTGGTGTTTCACACTTGATCAAAACCCATACCTTCAAAATGACAGCGAACAATACTGCTTTTGTCATTTAATTGATGAAGTGTTCTCTGATACGCAGTAGTCCCCTATTCTCAGCGAGTTCAATGAATGTGTTAATGTCGCAATACAATATTTAATCATCAAGAAAGTTAAAACGTCAAACAAAATCACAATGATTGCCACCATGCCGAAGGAATGAAAG